>NW_024541451.1:0-31826 GCF_016758755.1 Suillus discolor | reverse complement strand
TGCAGCATGAAAAGAAATGCATCATTTGACTGATTGCAAATCTGTAGGCTTTGATTGAAACATATTTTGAATCTATTGTGGCAATGATATGGAAAAGAGTATTTATGATGTGTTTTGGAGAAAACTATCCATAAGAAAATATCAGATTGTAATTGCATAGAATAAAAATATAATCATCAGCAGGTTTCAAATCTGCAAAGTCCAAGAGACACAGATTTTAACTCTGGTGACAACTTGACTGAGACCAATGAAAATCGATGTCTGAGATACTGTCTTTGAGAAAATGTTCAAGACATGTTCTCATAGAAAAAATGTGACATTCAATGGGTTTCAAACCTGTTGCATTCCAATAGAAACAGATTTTGATTCTGTTATGACAACCACTCGGTGTTATGACTGGGGTCATTCTTCTTCACTAAGACCGAATGGTCTCTTTTAGCAAAGCAGTGTTCTTCCTATGAGTATAGGTTCAGAGTATTCGACTAAGGACAGTGACGCTGACTGCCTTAGAATAGTGTTTCAAGACTACTAAGGTAGATCCCTTAGTAGAGCGGATGCTCCAGGTAAAACCTAGTAGATTAAAGTGAGGAAACAACATGATAACTACTGTGCTTAAATAGTCCATATGGAGCACATAGACCAAGCTGAGAATGGTAGGTATACAAGTACATATGGGGATATCAAGAGATAAGGGCTGTGCATAAAAGATGGAAGGGCAATAAAGGCTACGCATAGGAACGATATCGGTTGCCAACACGATAAAAGATCTTGGCGATGAGATGGACAATATATTGGAAGGTGATTGGTCTCTGTATAGTAGTAACAGACAGTGACCATTGTCCAGTGATAGGAGAATAAATGGGGGTGTACTTTGACCATAACACTCGGTCAAATACAACTTTGATCAGCTTGCAAGCAAACCAATCATCAGCATATTTCAAGATGTAATTTCATATTAAAAAAATGTCACAACTGGCAGGTTTGAAACCTGCATGGTCCAAGAGAAACAGATTTTGACTCTGGTGATCACTTGACAATAACATCTTTAGCAGGTTTTGAACCCACACAGACAGATTTAGATTCTGTTGTATTAACTGCTTGCCTAAGACCAGTTAGATGCATCCCTAATGGACTCATTCATAAGTGAATCCTCAAGGCATATTTATCTGCATTCTGTCAGTTCTTTCAATAATATGGTCGCCGTGATTTTTTTTTTAAATTCTACTCTTATCGCAAAAGACATCAGACTTCTTCTGGGCCTCAACTTCAAGACCTATTTATCCAGAAATTGCTTCAAAAATGTACAGATGGCAGACCACCATGGTGGGCTGATGATGTAATGTTAGAACTGACAAAATGCAGATAAACGTACCTTGAGGATTCACTTCTGAATGAATTCATTGGGAGTGCCATCCAACTGGTCTTAGCTGAGCAGTTGATACAACAGAATCTAGATCTGTTTTTGTAGGTTCAAAACCTGCTAAAGATCAAATTGCAAGTGATCATCAGAGTCAAAATCTGTTTCACTTGGATGGTGCAGGTTTGAAACCTGCCAACAATAACATTTTTGTTTTATGAGAATGCACCTTGACAGTTTGAAATCCATTGAATGCTTCATTTTTTGGTTTTTCTTGCAAGAAAGTCATAATAGGGGGAGTCAGAGTTGGTGATCCACACTTGATTCAAGAGCTGTTCTACATTGTGATCCATCATCGGTTTTTTCATTGATGGATCATGGGAACAGTGAATTACAGCTGGATCATTGGAATGCCTCCTGAGCCGCTCCATCTTTTGAATTGTGTTTGATTCTCCCCATCCCAGTAATTAAATTTGTTTTTATTTAAATAAATACATATGACAAGTCACTACTGCAAAATAACACTCGTCTCTGAGTCCAACTCTAAACTTAATCAATGGCAAAAAAGGCCGCTGAGCAAGCTCCAGATCAAGCACCAAAGGCACCCAAGAACTCAAGGAAATGTCCGTCGAAGGCCAAAGGTAGTAAAAAGGCCAGCAAGAAAAAAGGAAATGCAAGTGATAGCGAGCTGCCAGTGGATAGCGATCATGATGGTTAGTCCAAACTTGAAGATAAGACTGATATTGAGTACGTACCTCCGAGTCTGGGCCAATTTTCACCTTTGTTTACCTATGACTCATTTGAGTCCAGCTGGACCCCAACAATGAGTGCTGCTCTCTGTTACGCACTCAAATAGATCTGTTATGCGGAGCCCTAAGAGGGGCATCATCCGCTAACGTTCATGACGTAACCGGAAGGATCCGGTATAGCAAGTGAGACTGGCGACGACGAGTCGGCAGTGATCACAGTATGCACGTGTCACGTGACTTCTAAGACGGATGTCTTTGAAGTCGCTCAAGGTAAGGACAGTCTTGTCCGAACGATGAGGTCGATCGAGGTAGACTTAGTCGCGATGAGCAACTAAGAAAAGATACTAGAGACTGAAGCCAAAGGGGCATTTAGAGGGAAGTATGTTCTAGGGAAGATTGAGTAGATTCAAGTTAGAGAATCTAGTACAGGGTGACCGACTACTTATACTAAGTGGAGAGGGTTAAGGGCAAGGCTACCTGCACAGTAGGTAAGGGTAAAGGGGAAACGAGAATGGTATAGGTGCGTTGGCAACAGAGCCGGATTAGTGATGGGTGGTCGAATGTGGAATGAGACCGATAAACGTTGGGATGGACCAACGGTACGAATACAACATGTGGGAATCCGCAGTCAGAAGGAGCAGAAAGAGGAAAGCCACATTGGTGGCACAAGTCAGACCGAGTCATAGGTACGGGACCACATTGGTGGTCGAATCAGAGGGAGGAACGTGCGTGCACGTGCGTAGAGGCGGGCGATGCGAGGGACGGGAACGGTCCCGAGGATCCGGTCAACGGAAAGTCGGTAAAGGAGGGCGAGCCGGTAGGTGGTGAGGGCAAGGACGAAGGGAAAATGATAGGGGGGCCACGTGACCGATGTTACTTGTAACACTCTCCTGTCTGCCATCATGGACGCCACAAATATCAAGCAAGGGCTATTTCCTTCACCTCGAGCAAATCCACGGACTGGTGGCAAGACAAAGGCAGTGTACCACTGGGCCATATGTGTCACACTGTTCAAGAACCATCCGGACTATCATACACCATTCTCGCATGCCATAACTCCCAAACAGAAAGGCACTTGGGCTAATAAGATTAAAAATTGAATCAAGAGGTAAGTGTCATCCTGATGGCATCAAGTGATGCGTGCACTTACTACTATATGGTCCTGCAGAATGTCCGAGATCACATGCAAGTACATGGACGAAATGGGCGAGACAGGTGTGGGCATAACTCAAGAAGACGAGATTAATATGGATGTGAAAAATTCATTTACAACAAAGTGGGGTGCGTACCTCTATGACAACCAGCTACCTACCGTTCAACATTTTTTTCATGCCAGCAATTATTAAAGAAGCATGCCCATGGTTCTTTGACATGTGGGAGCTTATAGCTGAGCGCCCAAATCAAGTTCCCGTTGGTCTCGGGCACAGTTAGATGGACTATGACATGTGTCATGAGTTCCAAATACGAATCATTATACCTTTCTAAATTTGAAGTCCTTTAAGCACACAAGTATAGCACCTGTACCTAAAGATAAACCTCAGAATGTATTTATAGTCGAGGAAGTGCCTACAGCGTCTATTGTAGAATTACCGAACTCCCCTATACCTAAATCATGTGAATTAACAGAAGAAGATGACATCATGCCATGTGACACTCTTGGAATGTTCCAGAGTCTTACTGCGGCTGCAACACATGTTATGACATCATAGCTATATATAGAATTGTATGTTACCTTTAATTATTCTCATTGGTTAGTTAGTTCATACTCAGTTTCAATCTCCGTTTCAATATGTGTATATAGGTAGTATGTCGTAGTTAGTAGTTCTTTAGTTCAAACCTCTTGTATCTCCAAGTGAGCAATCCAAGACATACCTGCTGCCTTATCCTCATTGTGATCTTTCTGTGTTTGAGTCCTAGTCTCTGCCCTGCATTAATTCATTTAAGGGGTTGTGACGTTAGGTTTGAACTATAGGAGACTCCGACTCTCACGTTACACTCTTGCACCTCTCTTTCTCTTGCTTGGCCGTGTTGGAATTCTCTCCACATTGTCAACCAAGACAAAGCCGTTTATTACTTTGCCCAGCTTAACTGCTGCGACCTTTGATTCAGAAACCTCTCCCCCTTGCTCATTTGAGCACATCTTCATACATATCCTTTCGTAGTTAGTAGTCCTCTACCAGGCCCTGTGTTACTACAGCCGCCAGTAGATGGAGGTGTTGATGACATTAGGCATCTCGCTACAACTTTGAGTGCTGGCCCAAGACCCTGCCTGCTCAATGTTACTATAGTTTCCTTTCACATATCTTTTCTTCACACATATGTAGGTGTTCGTTTCGAGTTTAGTGGAACTGCCTAGGCTCTATTTTTGGCTTTTGACCTACGAGGATTTAGAAACTCGTCCTAGTGAGACTCGCACGTGTAAGCTTCGGCTGGAAGCATGATAACTTGTCCTAGGCCTGTTCCCTCAGAACGGAGATTGCCTTAGACCCTAGTTTTTCCCACTTGATTGAGTATAGCTTCGATAATTTTCCTAGTTAGTAAATAGGGAAGATCAGTTGGGTTGATTAAAGAGCCCTTCTATCCTGAGTACATGGTAGATCCGATCAGATATTGGGGACCGCTCAGATTTCTGTTTACGTACTTCTTTTCCACTTTCTTTTTCATCATCTTTCCTTTTCGGAAGAGCCCTTACAAGCAGCTCTTCAAAAAACAAGACATCAGTGAATCGGGTTCCAGAACACAACTGGCACTATGTCTGAACCAACCTTTCCCCAGACGAATGAACAGTTCATGCAATTTGTCCACAATCAAATATGGGCAAATAGCGAAATCCTGCTCGGGAAGATTGCAGAACTAGAACACAAGAATCAGGAACTTGCAACCAAGAATGGAGACTTGGAATTACGTCTCAAAATGCAAGAAGACGAAACCCTGAAACTTGCTACACAACAACCATCGTTTGGATCTGCTGGAGCAACGATGCTCACATCCACCCCAAACATAAAATACGCTTAAACCTTCGGACTTCACTGGAGAAAAGGACTCCATTGATGCTAAAGTATGGGTAGCCCAAGTAACCCTCTACATGACACAATGGCCGACCATCTCAGACAAACAACGTCTCTCGGTCATGTTATCATTCATGAAGGGATCTGCTGGCAAATGGGCCTGGAAATATATCAGTGAACTCACAACACTGACAATAGAAAAATTCGATGAGGAGTTCACAGCAATGTGGGACCAAGAGGACCAAGAGGGCAAGGCAATCTGAGACTTGGAAGCTTTAAGACAAGGCTCCTCGTCAGTCCCAGAGTATGCAGCCGCTTTTAAACAAAAGGCTGCACACACATCATTTTCCGACTACAACCAACGCCAGAAGTTCAGGACAGGACTTCAAGATCGCATCAAAGTCCAACTTGCGCATGTGCCATACTCGGGTAAAGACACCCTAAAGAAGTTGATAGAGCATGCAATCCAAATTGGACGCAACTTCAAAGAGTTAGATGCAGACAAAAAAAAGACTACTTGGTGGATCCCGAGACAAGGCCCCAAGACTCCTGAATACAAGGCTGGTCCTAGTAAAGACAGTGACACCATGGACATCGACTCCGGCAGACAGAGGGGAGCTCCCAAGCCCCAAGGAAAGACTGGATCTTTCAAATGTTACCGCTGCGGAGAAGAAGGCCATATGGCAAGAAACTGCAAAGGCACGCCAAAAGTGCAGGTGAAGGCTACTACAGTGCCACAAGCAGATTCAATGCCATCTTGGTTCAAAGAATGGGCCAAGAAAGAAGGCAAGGATTTTTAGGAGGGTCAAAGTCAGGATCTGCGGATTTAGACCTGAACAATCATTTCTCCATCTTATCTACGTTTTTGGATGTATCAGAAGTATTTATTAGATCCAAATCTGAGCATTTTTACATTCTGATTTCGTTGAAAGGAAAGAACCAACAAGCAGACATGAAAGCCTTGGTAGACTGCGGTGCTTCAACATTATTTATTAGTGAGAAGTTTGTAAAGAGGAACGGAGTACACTGCTGTAAATTATTAAGACCTATTCTGGTGAAAAACATAGATGGCTCATTAAATGCCACTGGATCAATGACTCATTTCGCCGAGCTAAGCCTTAAAATCGGTGACCATGTCAAGGATAAAGCAGCCTTCATGGTTATGGACTTAGGAAGCGATGATGTTATTATTGGCATTGATTGGCTAAGATACCATAACCTGGAAATAGATTGGAATGCAGGACACTTCACATTATCTCGTTGCCCCGTTAAATGTAATACTAAAAAAGAACAAAGACAAAAAAATAGAGAAAAAAGAAAAGAACAAAAAAAAGACAGATAGTGTGCCAAATCTGATTCCCACAGAAGAGGATGATGAAGAAGACATGGCGATGAAAAGGGCAATGGTTGAGGAAATAGAAGATAAAGAGTATCCTAGAGAATGTATCAAATACAAAGCCTCAGTCGCCACAGAGCAGAAGGTTGCAGAAGAAGCAACAAAAGTGAAGAAGTTGGTTGAAGAAATGGTTTCTGACTGGCTTCACGAGTACCTGGGAGTTTTCTCAGAAGAAGAATCTGAACACTTCCCTGAAAGAAAGAAATGGGATCATGCGATAGATCTTAAAGATGATGGCAATCTTCCGCCAAATGCGAAACCATACCCCTTGTCACCCAAAGAAATGGACACTTTAAAAGATTGGTTACAAGCCAAAACTGCACTGGGACGTATTAGAGACTCACAATCTCCAGTAACAGCACCTTTCTTGTTTGTGGCCAAAAAAGATGGCAAGTTAAGACCAGTGATGGACTATAGAAAGCTCAATGAGAAAACAGTCAAAAATGTGTACCTGCTACCGAGATCTCAAGATTTAATTGATGCTTTAACTGGTGCCATGATGTATTCCAAGATGGATGTACGATGGGGATACAACAATATTCACATGAAAGAAGGAGATGAGTGGAAGGCGGCCTTCAAAACACCGTTTGGTCACCACAAACCAACCATAATGTACTTTGGGTTAACAAACTCCCCTGCCACGTTCCAAACTATGATGAACAAGATATTCAGAGATTTAATTTATGGAAAGACTGTAGTGGTCTATATCGATGATATCCTCGTGTTTATGAATGGCAGTAAGGAACAACACCAGAAGGTTGTAAAAGAGGTTCTTAAACAACTAAAAGAGAATGACTTATATTTGAAGCCTGAAAAATGTAGCTTTAAACAGTCTAAAGTCGAGTTCCTTGGGTTGATAGTGGAAAAAGGTGGTGTTTCGATGGACCCTGTAAAGGTAGAAGGAGTAATGAAATGTCCTGTTCCCAAATGCATCAAAGACATACAAGTGTTTATGGGTTTTGCCAACTTCTATTGAAGATTTATTCTTGGGTTTTCGGACATTGCCAGACCAATGAATGATTTGCTGTGAAAAGATGTCAAATGGGACTGGACGGAGAAGCAACAGAATGCCTTGGATGAATTAAAAAGGCAATTCACAGAAGCTCCAGTCTTAGTTATGCCGGACGTTGAGAAAAAAATGAAAATAGAAACTGATGCTTCCAACTATGCAACTGGAGCGGTTCTATCTCAACTGATGGAAGATGATTTATGGCACCCAGTAGCTTACTACTCGAAGTCGATGAACGATGCAGAACAAAATTATGACATCCACGACAAAGAGTTATTAGCAATCATTTGAGCGCTGGAGGAGTGGAGGCACTATGTGGAGGGAAAGCCCCAACATGTGGAAATCTGGACAGATCATAAGAACCTCGAATATTTCACGACAAGTCAGAAATTGACAAGAAGGCAAGCCATATAGAGTCTATTCCTGGCGGAGTATGAATTTACGCTCCAACATAAGCCTGGTGTAGTCAATGACAAAGCTGACCGTCTATCTCGGAGAGAAGACCACAGAGAGGGGGGTAGAAAACGACAATTCCAATTGCGTTTTGTTAAAACCAGAGTTTTTCACTGTAAAAGCTGCTAAAAGAGGTCAAGTTCTAGTGCAAGGAGAAAAGCAGTTGCTGAGAAAGATAAGGCAATGTACAGAACGAGAGCCTGAAGTCACTAAAGCACTAGAAACACTACAAGCAGCACTGGTACAACTATGCAGAGGGATTGAAGAGTGGAACGTGGAGGATGGATTGGTGTTGTTCTGAGGATTAGTCTATGTTCCAGAAGATAAAGAGATTTGCTGAGAGATATTGGAGTTGTTTCACGACTCTCCACCGGCTGGACACCCTGGACATGCTAAAACCTTAGAGCTTATTTCCAGAAATTATTGGTGGCCTTCAATGACAAAGTATGTTCATGATTACGTAGATGGCTGTGACAGATGCAGACAAACAAAGATTCATCCAATGCAACCACATGGTCCGCTTAAACCAAATGAAATACCAGTGGGACCTTGGCAATCAATCACTTGTGATTTGATAGTAGATTTGCCTAAAAGCGAAGGGTTTGATAGTATTTTCATTGTTGTTGATCGATACACCAAACAAATGCATCTTATGCCTACAAAAAAGGAAGTTGACGCTCGAGGAATCGCGAAACTTTTCTTAGATAACATATGCAAACACCATGGAACTCCGAAACAGGTGATATCGGACAGAGGAACACAATTCATCTCAAAGTTTATGGGACAGGTGTCGAAACACCTAGGCATAAAATGGAACATGTCAATGGCTTATCATCCTCAGACAGACAGACAAACGGAAAGGATAAACCAAGAAGTAGAGCAATATCTGAGAATGTTCACATCTTACCGCCAGAATGATTGGGTAGACTGGCTTTCAATAGCAGAATTCGCTCACAATAATTCTGTCACTGTAACTGGTCACAGTCCATTCAGAGTACTCTACGGATACGACCCAGAGTTTACTTTTTCACCGATTTCCGATTCTAAAGTACCTGCAGCTGATGAATGAGTGGATGTAATGAGAGAGGCAAAGGAGGATGTGGAGAGTATGCTGTGGATGGCGAATGAGTGGATGAAAAGATTTTATGATAAAGGAGTCAAAGATGCACCACAGTTTGAAAAGGGAGACATGGTCTGGCTTAATGCCAAAAATATCCATCAGAAAAGACCAAATAAGAAACTCTCTGATTGATGACTCGGTCCGTTCAAAGTACTAGAAAAAACGGGCGACATAAATTACCGCCTAGAGTTACCGGTGAAATATCAGATCCATCCAGTATTTCATGTGGAATTACTTACCTGCCATACTCCGTCGACCCTAGTCCAAAGACCTCCACATCACTGCCCGCTGTCTTCTTAGATAGATGATCTATAGATAAACACCTACAAAATCAAAAATCTCCACGGTCAGCGATTCAGACAAATACCAATGACTGATAACGTGGTTGTTCGTGGGTGGCTGTTTACACTTCCCCAAGCTATGTTCAGACAAAAGTACTTCCTGTGAGGTCAGTAGCAATACCAGTCAATCCAACAGTATGGATGCAATAGAAAATAAAATAAACAGAATATAGTCAGCCCAACGGTATGGTGATGACAAACAGAAATTGATTCACTCCAACGGTATGGCAGTGTTTAGAGAACAGAGAAAAGTCAGCCCAACAGTATGGTACTGATAAAAGAAAGAAATAGATTGATAAGAGAAACCCTTCCTTCAGTAACAATGCTTCTTGTAATAAATTTACTACAGAAAGTCGTGCGAAATTATAGCAATCACCCCCTCAGCACAAACAGGTAGAATCAAAGGTCAGGACTAATCAGTGATCAGTAGAACTCTTAGTTCACTATTGAACCTGCTGCCAAGGAACTCACGATGAGTATTAAACAGAATCAGGAACGGACGTCCTTGGATTTCAGTACCAAGTCCCCTATTCAACAACTAAAGTCTAGCAGACAAAGAAAACCCTGGCTCAGTATCACTACTCAGATGAGTGAGGTCAAGCGTCACTATCAACTTCTGAAGTCTTCCCACTAAGCCGGTGCTTAGATGGACGTAAAGACAACACAAAGATCTTGAAACAAATTCAGACAATAACACTGAGACGTGAACGAACTGAACAGAAAAAGAGACAAATGAAAAGAAACAAACAAACAAAGAAACAGAAAAAGAAAGAGAGAAAGAAGAAAGAAAAGAAAAGAAAGAGACTAGAGGTTCACCAGTAGAAAATCAAAGAAAAAGTTTGCTCACTGTTGAGCACAGTGAGCTCAAGATATTTCACAGTTGTTGATGATGAGCTAAAGGTATTGCTGGATGTTGCTTACAATGACCTCTCAGTTAGTTGCTTAACAGCTCTTGTCACTGTTGTTGATACTGATCACACTTCACACTCAAATTTATTTTGTGGGGCTTAAAAGTTCCCTGTATGCATATTTTTATTGGCAAAAAGTGGGGTCTTATATAGATAAATTAGGGTGGCTGTGCTACTATTTCCCACGTTCTAAGGGAAATAGGCTTAGTCAGATTGTACCAATACTATTGTACTGTTAGTCATGTGCTTTATAATTTGTGTCATCAAGCTTTAGTCATCTCAAAAGGTTGCTTTGTCATGATTTGGTTTAGGGTCATAGGTCACCTGACTGTTAGAGTCATATAACTTAGTATCATGTGACAAATATTAAGTAACAGACTGATTATGTTATTTGTTGGTGTCTTGTTATGATGTTACTTTATTGACCGTAGAAATGACGCGAGCCATGTATTTAGAGTGTTAAGAAAGTTCCCACAAGGCAAATTATGCAAGAACTATTTTACACTGTTACTTGACATGTGTGGGATTCAGTCTGAGCCATTGTTATTGCTGACTAAGCAGAATTTACCGCAAAATTAAATATACAAGAATATTCAGCCTATCTGAGTCTGTCTGAGAAATGAAAATACTATCTGAACTGCAGTCTGAACCATAAAGTAAAGGAAGATTGTTCATAATGATTTCTAGGGTATCGGGCTCGTGAGAGAGCATTAGTCATCCATGCACCGAACCGGTTTGGTGCAGGTCACCGCCGCCAGAGATCGTATCAGAAGGCAATTCTGAATGGATAGTGCGAAAAGTCCTAGACTCGAGACTGCATAGATCCAAACTCCAATACCTAGTAGAATGGGAAGGATATCCAATTGAAGAAGCAACATGGGAACCTGAGGAAAACATAGAGAATGCACGGTTGAAAGTTCAAGAATTTCACTGGCAAAATCCGAAGGCATTGAATCCCCGCAAAATCAACAAGTCGGTGTTTGAAACCAAAGAGTTTTTGGAATGGCATAGAAATTTTATTTGTCCCAATGTCTTTCATGATGACGCTCAACCTAGAGAGGGGGTAATGTCATGAGTTCCAAATACGAATCATTATACCTTTCTAAATTTGAAGTCCTTTAAGCACACAAGTATAGCACCTGTACCTAAAGATAAACCTAAGAATGTATTTATAGTCGAGGAAGCGCCTACAGCGTCTATTGTAGAATTACCGAACTCCCCTATACCTAAATCATGTGAATTAACAGAAGAAGATGACATCATGCCATGTGACACTCTTGGAATGTTCCAGAGTCTTACTGCGGCTGCAACACATGTTATGACATCATAGCTATATATAGAATTGTATGTTACCTTTAATTATTCTCATTGGTTAGTTAGTTCATACTCAGTTTCAATCTCCGTTTCAATATGTGTATATAGGTAGTATGTCGTAGTTAGTAGTTCTTTAGTTCAAACCTCTTGTATCTCCAAGTGAGCAATCCAAGACATACCTGCTGCCTTATCCTCATTGTGATCTTTCTGTGTTTGAGTCCTAGTCTCTGCCCTGCATTAATTCATTTAAGGGGTTGTGACACATGTCAGTTCTGACCGTTGGCAGCTCTGAACCCAATAGTGGGTTTATGTCTGATGAACCAGATGTTTCAGAAGGCTTTGATGAGCTCGATTGTAACAAGTGGCCATTGTCAGATTTAAACAGCGCTGCTGATGAAGTGCCCTCAAAGCGAAAGGCATTGGTGATGAGTGGAGAAAGGTAGGGTAAGAGTAGTATTACAGGTCTCAAAATGGGCCCACAACCTGGGATGTCCAAACCTGCCACCACTAAGGCCCCAAAGAATCCAGTGAAGAGACGAAAGAAAGATGAATTTGCCGAGATTGCACAAGCAGAGGAAGTGACTAGACAGAAAGAGCTTGAAGTGGCCAAGGTGAGAATAAAGAAGGACACTGTACAGGCAAAAGCAAAGTTGGCAAAGCTTGAGTTGGAGAAGGAAAAGTTGGCCTATGCAAGGGAGTGGCGACAAGAGAAGATGAGAATGTGCCTTACTACTATGGAAGGAACGAGCCAACATCATGGATTCCCCGAATTCAACATGCACAATACCTTTCCCAGTCCTTCGAGCAGTTCTCACCCACACTTGCCATATCCACCAACTTCTGCATATTATCAGACACCCTCATCACCTGCCGCTGAGTCTTATGCAAGTGAAAACACAGCTAACACAGCTTCCAGGTCATTTGATGCATCATCCATCATTTTCCCATCAGATTAATCTCATTCCAAGTACTTAGTTCAAATCCTGTGCTCGACTACATAAAAACTAAATGTCCCCATCTTCTTCTAAGTCTTGCTGCCTTTGTTTGTAATCCTTTGCTCTGAACAAACAATGTTTCAACTGCTCGCGTCGGGCTTTGGCTTTGCAGAGACATAACCCACTGGCTGGGCCTTGCAAGACACTAGGAAGGTTTGAATGACTGTCGGAATCGGAGTCTGATGAAAGGCCTTGCACTATGAAAGGATCTTCACTATCAGAATTGTCCCTTTCGCGCTCATCAGCCTTGCATTGCATTGCAAATGCATGAAGGCCAACACACTGCAGTAATCCAGTATGTAGCAAACTGGTGAGATTTCTTGTCCTTGATTCTTACCTGAAGACCTTTTAGCGACTGAAAATGTCCCTTCAGAAACCCAATAGTGTGCTCTGACCAAATCCGCACCATCGACACATGATTATTGAAAATTTCATTCTGCACAAGGTCTTTCTCGGGTTTCTTGTACAGAGCAATGATCCATGTCTGTAACTGACTGATGTAAGTTTCTGCTGTACACCACATGAACAGACAACTTACCAGATATGCAGAGTCTGCCCAGACAAATTCTCTGTCATCAAGCAGGGTCTCGTGCTCCTGGGCAAGATGGGTCTCATCCCATGCTGTTGAATCATGAGTACTTCCCATGTGGCCATAGCTGAAGTCGATGATGCGAAGATTGGGTAGCGAAATAACCTGAAGTATTTTAGCTTTCAATTTTCATGGACAAGATTGACAAATACCTGTATGTTAAGGGAGTAGTTGCATTTTCGATCGAAGTTACTTTCTCCATACCAATGAGGCCTGATCGTATAATGGAATGAGTGTGCCATCAACAAGACACCAACCATCTCGCCATGCTTTATGCGAGTGCATTTCAACCCACAACTTTGCATCCTCTTTCTCTTCAGCAGTCGGGAAACGCACAGCCTCTTCCATGAAGGAACGACGCAATATGGCAGTCATGACTCGCTTCGTAATTAGTGACATGGAGCCATGGCCCCCTCCTGCCCATTGTGCAACTGGGGATTGACCAGCTGCATTACCATTATGACCGAACTGGAAAAGAGTGATGGCGAGCTGCTCTTTGACTGACTGCTGAGGATTATTTGAATTATTGAAGAATACTGCATTGTCCTATATCTTTGCAACAATTTGATCGAAGGTATGAGGATTTATGCAGAGAATTTCACGGAATTCAGCTGGTCATTCGAATTTCAGGACCTCAAGAACATGCGGAAGGTGAGAGGGGGCTTTGGGTATGGGCTTGTTGCATGGGGCATCATAACAACATGCATATATGTCCTCATAGGTGCGTCGAACATGGTGGGATAAACGAGTAGTATAGTATACTTCAAGTCCAACTTCTTCCTCGTTGTCAGCATCATTTGCCAAATCTGAGTCTAGTTCAAACTCATCACTGGAAGTTGAGTTACCACTGTTGTCTTCATCTTCAGAGGTGGAGCTTTCGGATATGGAGGTGCCTGAGTCAGTGTTTGAGTCAGACAATGAGAATGATGGTAGGCTTTCTGACTTGGAGCTTGACGATTGATATGGTATGGTAGAGGGGGAGCTTGATGAGATCCTGACACAGCTAGCAAAGTATGCCAGCTTCGCGCAGCATGATGTCGAGCATGTTTAAATTGAGCAAGGCGAATACCTGATAAAGGTGCTGAGTAAGTTTTCAACCTGTCACTGTCTAGGTATGAAATGGGGCATTATTGCCAGTGTATTTGAAGCCTGAGATGGAGAACAGTAGTAGACAAGCTGAATATAATTACATAATAAATATATGTTCAAAGGGAGCAGAATTGTATAGTTGAATCAGGGGTGGTCAAAGTTGACTACGATTCAAGGACAATCTAAAATTTTGAATCGACCTCTGAATCGTATTTTGGATCGAGCGTAAATCGCCAACTCTGACTTCCCCTAATGCCACCCAGAAAATTAAGGCCTTCTGATTCATTTTAAGATTCATGTGGGAAATAGTGAAGGTGTGATTTCATAGAATAAAAATAACAATGTTGTCATTGGTAGGTTTTAAACCTGCACAGTTCAAGAGAAACAGATTTTGACTCTGTGGCAGTGCATCCAATTGGTCTTATAGCTAAGCAGTTGATACAACAGAATCTAAATCTGTTTGTGTGGATTCAAAACCTGCTAAAGACAAAATCTACAAGTGAACATCAGAGTCAAAATCTGTTTCTCTTGGACTGCGCAGGTTTGAAACCTGCCAATGATAACATTTTCATTTTATGAAAAAATCAGACCTTGACATTTCCTCATGAATCATGTATGTGTTTTTCCTGGATGAACATATCTTGACATTGACTCATGTGTACTTTCATGTTGTAGCTCATGCTCCCAAACATCTGCTTTATATGATGTTTGTGAATGCACTTTTCTTTGTCCAAGAACATCTCTGAGCTCCATATCACATGGCTCCACATCCTGAGCACAAATGCCTCAAATCATGCTTTAGGGTTTCTATAGCTTTCATCCCACTGCCATGTGGATACATATGTGTGTTCCATATTTGATCCACAAGGCTTTGTTGATGCATGTCGATGAGCGTCTTGATGATCGATTGCAGTAAAACCAGGTCTTATGGCTTCATTACAATCTCCATTAAACATTCTTTTAGAATAGGATTGCAAAAACTGAGACCAGTGTCAAGTACTAAAGATGAGAAAGGCTCGAATACAAGGTGGGCAGAAGCAAGAAGCATGCATCATCTCACCTAATTTGCTCATAGACTAAACTCTAGGTTAGCCTTGTGCCTCAGCTATCAGCTGGCAAAACAAAAAAATTCTGCTGTAGCAGACTCATATCATTGTAGGCTCATAGGATCCATATTTACAACTCACTTTCAGGCTTAGTTTATACACTATTATTCTCCCAACAGATTTTGACTCTGTTTCAATGTTTACTTGGCTAAGACCAGTGGGATGGAGCTCTCAGGAAAGTATGCATGAGTCAATGTCAAGGCGTAATTTCATAGAATAAAAAATGTTATCATTGGCAGGTTTAAAACTCACAAAGTTCAAGAAAAACAGATTTTGACTCTGATGACAACTTGATCTTGACTAAGACCAATAAAGATGAGTGTCTGGGATACCATCTATCAGCAAGTATTCAAGGAATGTTCTAATAGAAAAAATGCGACATTCAACAGGTTTCAAACCTGTTGCACTTCAATAGAAACAGATTTTGATTCTGTTATGACAACCACTTTGCTAGACACAACTCTGATCAGCTTGCAAGCAAACTGACAATGAGCATATGTTAAGGTGTGTTTTCATAAAAAAATAAATTTTATCATTGACAGGTTTCAAACCTGCACAGTCCAAGAGAAACTGATTTTGACTCTTGACAATATCATTTTTAGCAGGTTTTGAACCCACACAGACAGATTTAGATGCTGTTGTATCAACTGCTTGGTCAAGAGAAACTGATTTTGACTCTGATAATCACTTGGCAATATCATTTTTAGCAGGTTTTGAACCCACACAGACAGATTTAGATTCTGTTGTATCAACTGCTTGGCTAAGACTAGTGGGATTCACTTCCAATGAACTCATTCAGAAGTGAATTCTCGAGGCACATTTTATCTGCATTTTGTCAGTTCTTTCAATAGCATGGTCACTGTTGATTCTTTTATTCTGCTTTTTTCCTCTAGAAAATCACCAGAGGCAAATGCAAGTATTTTTGATGCAAAGTTCAATATATGACCAAAGTCTTGATGCAAACTTGGAATGATAAGTACAAGAGCAATTCAATTTTATCCAAAGGTCTTGACTTGGTTGAAGAAGAAGAGCAGATTACACATCAAACTTTCAAGTTCAATCCTAATGACCTGGGAAATGAGGAAGAGTACACATCTGTAAAGACTGAGATTCAAAAGAGCTATCCAGTGATTATTCACTTATGTGTAAGGTTGAAGTGCACTGTATTTGAGATCTTTTATCATCATGCTCTGCTCCTCTCACTTTTTGAAAGTGCTGTATTGCAGTCTGTATTTAATTCATCTGTTCAGCTGAGGGAAAACATTGCGAGTGACAGAGAATGGTGGACTTGCCTTGCCTTGCAGATTCACTTCTGAATGTTTTCTTTCAAGATGAATCTAACCAGTGTTAGTCAAACAGTTGCTGCAACAGAATCCAAATCTGTTTCAAATCTGTGCATGTGGGTTCAAAACCTGCTAAAGATGAAATCACTAGTGATTATCAGAGTCAAAATATGTTTCTCTTGGAATGTGCAGGTTTGAAACCTGCCAATGATAAAATTCGTTTTTTTTATAAAACCGCACCTTGACACATGCTCATGGTCGATTTGCTTACAAGCTCATCAGAGTTATGTAAGTCACTTCTGAATGAGTTCATTGGAAGTGAATCTCACTAGTCTTAGCCAAGCAGTTGATACAACAGAATCTAAATCTGTCTGTGTGGGTTCAAAACCTGCTAAAAATGATATTGCCAAGTGATTATCAGAGTCAAAATCAGTTTCTCTTGAACTGTGCAGGTTTGAAACCTGTCAATGATAAAATTTATTTTTTTATGAAAACACACCTTAACATATGCTCATTGTCAGTTTGCTTGCAAGCTGATCAGAGTTGTGTCTAGCAAAGTGGTTGTCATAACAGAATCAAAATCTGTTTCTATTGAAGTGCAACAGGTTTGAAACCTGTTGAATGTCGCATTTTTTCTATATGAAATGGTCTTAGCCATGAATTTCACCACAATGAATTCAAAATCTGTTCTAATCAAGGCCTACAGGTTTGAAACCTGTCAAATGATATATTTTTTCTGTCTGTTTGATCTTTTTTAATGAATAAAGGCTTGGGTGGTGAGCATGCAGTGGGGGAGATCATTAGATCTAAATCGGTAACATGAGATCACTGATAAAACAATGATTGTGTCTTGAACACCTTAAAGCAATTGTTGGTTTAGATTCAGATTTAGAGGCTTCTCATGTTACCACAAAAATATCAGTGCTCAGGCACCAGTAAATTGATGCTCTTATGATATGGTGATCTCCATCCATTTTGGCTAACACTAGTTAGATGCATCTCTAAACAAATCATTCAGAAGTGAATCTGTAAGGCAAGTCTATCATTCACAATGTTCCTCCTCAGCTAAATAGATGAAATAAATAGTGGGACTCAAAGTACATTTTGAGACTCGCTAAAATACCTGGCTAACCAAAAATTCTAGATGGGTTTGGCCGGCATCACCAAGTGGAGCTTCAATATTGATGCCTCCTGCTCGCCAACATGTCCGGCATTCTGCAAGGCTATAAGCCAACTCTCGAGCTCACCTAAAGGCGATGGAGGTGCCCCCACAACTGCCTGCATCTAGTAGACTGAGGAAAAGGTCAGGTGCAGGGGTCCAATCCGAAGATAATCATTCACTGGACCCAACCCTCAGACCTTCATTGTACTGGATACCCTGGTACAACACATCACCACTCACTCTGCGGATGCCTGCATTCTGTTCTACGAGGGAAAGAAATCCTCCGCTACCAACAACAACAACTCGGAGGAGCGCTGTAGAGACTGACATCTCTGTGGCCTCGAAGAGAGCTAATTCTACAACACCCTAAACACCTTCCAAACACAGCGCGACCCATATCCCATTCTGCGCACTTGGTGCTTCGTCGGCCACTCATGCGCACAGGTGCTTCGGTCGTGCATCGGCGCATGTATCCTCGGTTCCATCGCTCGTCCTCCGTCCATCCATTCCATGTCCGTTCGGTTCGTCGGTGCGTATTCCTATTTTATTCTCATGTATTCTGACATATCTCCGGCGCTTGCGCACATATTCCGTATGTTTCGTCATGGACCCTTATTACATATCACCACGTACTCGCTTCACTTTCCGGCTCGCTTTAGCGCTTGACAGCAGCTTAACGCTACTTAGAATATATATATACCTTGCCTCAATGTAGAATGATTATCTTCTTCTTCCCACACATCATTGGACTCTAAGTCTAAATCTCCATCATATCCACCGACCGACACTAAGCACCAGAACTCATACAAGCGCTGACCCGCATATTCTTATACACGAACATCGCCTTACCCATCCTCCGACTCACTTAAGAGTCGCTGCGCTCCACCACCCGCACGCGCGCTTCGCTCTCACTCAGCGCGCGCCATCGCACTTGTTGTTCAGTAGCGCTCCTCAGTGCTTTCGCTTACCGCGCTTCGCTCATTGTCGCGCGCCCCACCAGGCTTATCTGACAGCCTGGTTCAGTGTTTCCCTCCACTATTATATATAGAGGAACCTTCTCAGTAGCAATCCCCTTGGGCCGACATTAGATTCGCGCACAGAGGACCATCTGAGTATATCTCATACCACCCACTTTCTATCATTCTACATTCCTCACCTACAGCGTGCTTGTGGGAAAGATAAAGGAGAGATCTACCAAGCATTAGCCAAGCTCATCTTCGAGAAGGACACTGAGTATTTGGTGTCATATGCTGAGGAGCCAAAAAAATTTGATCTGGCTGTTTGCCATTGTGTAACCACGTAAGTTGTTTCTATTGCTCATAATTCATAGCCACTGATTTGATTATTCAAAGTCTCAAAAGATTGTTCAAGGAGCAGCTCGATAAATTCCATCAGACTGGCGCTGGTGTCACTCCTCTTGATGAAAATGGGGCTGCTAATCTACACAGTAAGTCTTTTTTTTCGCTGTTCTTTTGTATTTGATTCAACTTATTTGATTTCAGAACAAGTATTACTCGATTTTCCGTGGTATGATTTACTGCACCCCTTTTTATTCTTTAATCCAATATGGAAACAACAATCTTGCTGGGTGGCAAGAAAAGGTTGGGTCAAGCTAATGCCTAGCTGCTATGTCTAAACAGATGTGTTCGACCCTAAAGGAAATTGCTACTAGAATGATAATGGATATGTGTGACCTGAGGGCGCGTTAAGCGTGGGAAAATAGCGGACAGGTATGAGCGAGGTGTAGGAATGTATCTGAGGCTATCCGAAGCACGGGAACACGTGGCCGGAGGTGCGGAAAGTGCGGGAAAGTGCAGACAAGGTATAGGGAAGTTAAGGAACAAGGTTTGGAGAGAGTGAGGGCAAAGGTATATTGCGAGGTAAGGAAAGTCTAGGTATAGAGACCTAATAGGGGCTAAAAAGCGCACACTACAAGTGACTACTTTGAAGGTAAACCTATAGGGAGAGGTATCCTGTACGAGGGAAGTGTAGTAAGGAAATAGTCCCTAAGGAATAGTCAACTTATACTGTCTAGACTCTCACTTGGAGAAGGAAGGGATAGGAAATATAGGAAATATGTAAGGACATGTAATAAGGCTGCAACACATTTTACAAGCCTCGAGGTAAGGAAATTCACATACCAATGGGGTTTGGATGGACAATGGATGGACGAGGGACTTTCCTAATGCGTTTCTGAGGTATCTGAAGCGCGGGAACACGCGCCCGATGCGCAGGAAAGTGCAGGTTCGGCTTCACACAGGGGTTACTTGATGTATGAGGGACAGATAAGGATAGGGAAACTGATAGTACTCTATGCTCTTTGACACATATATGAAAATAGCCTGTTTCCTGCCCAGCGCGGGTCTGAGCGCCACACTGACATGCAGCATGAAAATATTCACCTCCCAACCGGGAGTTGATTATGCAGCGGCCTTCTACGCGCTCATTCATCCATGTGGGGGGGGCTGGTCCCTCAGCTCACCAACATGCCTCTAGCCCTCAGCCCCCTCCTTCACAGCACCCTTTCCCTCCTCCTTTGCAGCAGTTTTTATTGGTCTTTAGTCAAGTTGTCACCAGAGTCAAAATCTGTTTCTCTTGGACTGAGCAGGTTTCAAACCTGCTAATGATAATATTTTTATTCTATGAAATCACACCCTGACATTTCTTCATGAATCATTTTCTCAAAAACAGTCTTGGCCTTGTTATTGCCACAATAGATTCAAAATCTGATTATCCTAGACTGAGCAGGTTTAAAACCTATATAATTACATTTGTTTTCATTGAAATATACCTTAAACATTTGCTCATGGATGGTTGTCTCAAAAATTCATCATAACCAGTCTTAGCCAAGTGGATTCACTTCTGAATGGATTCATTAGGAGTGCATCTCATGGGTCTTAGCCAAGCAATTGATGCAACAGAATCCAAATCTGTCTGCATGGGTTCAAAACCTGCTAAAGATGAAATTATCAAGTGATCATCAGAGTCAAAATCTGTTTCTCTTGGACTGCGCAGGTTTGAAACTTCCCAGTGATAATATTTTTATTTTATGAAAAACTACTTGGCTATGACAAATGAGATGAAACTATCAGGATCGATCCATGTGCTGGCTTTTATCACTGGGAGGTTTCAAACCTGCGCAGTCCAAGAGAAACAGATTTTGACTCTGATGATCACTTGATAATTTCATCTTTAGCAGGTTTTGAACCCATGCAGACAGATTTGGATTCTGTTGCATCAATTGCTTGGCTAAGACCCATGAGATGCACTCCTAATGAATCCATTCAGAAGTGAATCCACTTGGCTAAGACTGGTTATGATGAATTTTTGAGACAACCATCCATGAGCAAATGTTTAAGGTATATTTCAATGAAAACAAATGTAATTATATAGGTTTTAAACCTGCTCAGTCTAGGATAATCAGATTTTGAATCTATTGTGGCAATAACAAGGCCAAGACTGTTTTTGAGAAAATGATTCATGAAGAAATGTCAGGGTGTGATTTCATAGAATAAAAATATTATCATTAGCAGGTTTGAAACCTGCTCAGTCCAAGAGAAACAGATTTTGACTCTGGTGACAACTTGACTAAAGACCAATAAAAATAAATATCTGAGATGCTGTCTATGAGCAAATATTTGAGGCATGTTCTTATAGAAAAAAATGTAATGTTTCACTGGTTTCAAACCTGTGGCACTCCAATAGAAACAGATTTGGATTCTGTTATAACAACCACTTGGCTAAATGCAGCTCTGATTGGCTTGCAAGCTGACTGACCATAAGCATATGTCAAGGTGTGCCTTCATAGAATAAGAATAAAAATATTATCATTGGCAGGTTTCAAACCTGCACAGTTCAAGAGAAACAGATTTTGACTCTGGTGATCACTTGGTTAGATTCACTTCCAATGAATCCATTCAGAAGTGAGTACTCAAGGTACATTTATATGCATCTTGTCAGCTCTTTCAATAGCATGGTCAGTGTTGACTTTTTATCCTACTCACCATGGTGGGTCCATGAGTGAAAACTGACAATGAAAGGATCATACAGTGTATTTTTGACACAAAGTTCAATATATGACCAAAGTCTTGATGCAAACTCGGAAGGATAAGTATAATAACAATATAATTATTTCTAAAGGTCTTGACTTGGTTGAAGAAGAAAAAGAGCAGATTACAAATCAAACTTTCAAGTTTGATCCTAATAACCTGGGGAATTAGGGAAAATACAAATATATTAAGGCTGAGATTCTTCATTGTGCTTATTCAAGTGATTGCCAGAGTCAAAATATATTTCTCTTGAATTAAGCAGGTTTGTGATCTGTATAATGATGTGTCTTTTGCATTAACTCATGATTCATCAAATTCCATCATTTTGGATTTCATAGAAGTTATTGGCGGGTTTTAAACCTGCACAGTTGAAAAGAAACAAATTTTAATCTTAAAATCTGGTGATGACTTGACCAAAACCAATGAAGATAAATGTCTGAGATGCTGTCTATGAGCAAATATTCAAGACATGTTTCTAGAGAAAAAAATGCAACATTCAACAAGTTTCAACCAGTGCACCTGGGAGTTGGGGATGTTGGTGTTTGCAGTAGTAATGATGTTGTTGCTGGAGATGTTGGAGAGAGAGGAAGAAAGGGGGTTGGAAGGGGTTATACACCGCATAGGTGTCACCCAGCGCGCCTGAGAGGTTGCTCGCTATCATCCACGATGAGCTTACAAGTGAGACTTAGCACACCGACCATCGCCAGAATTAAAACTCGGATTCAAACTCCGCTAATCAGTGCACATCAGTTAGGGGGGAATGATAAGGGAATCACCCCTTGATCTCAAGCTCAAGCTCTCATTATGCATCACAAATTCAGCTGTAAAGATCTCCTTCATGCAGTTGATACAGCTGCACTTTCATTGGCCCAACTCCACTACCAGGAGTTACTAGAAACTCAGGAGTCCAGCTCTGATTTCACCTCTGATTCTGACTCTGATTCACAATCTGATTCGAGTATAGACATCACCTCTTCACCAACTCTTTCCTCCGACACCTCCAGTGAATTTTCTGATGAATCTTATAATTCTGAGGATATCATTGCATGTTATGGTCGACTTCAGTACCAAATTGAAGCTCTCTGTGATGAGATTGCAAGGGCTCGCATACTTCACAGACTGGATGAACCTCCTCCATGAGCCCCCCAGCTGCATGTCCTTATTCATCACGAGGAACATCACCCAGATTTATTTCGGCAGAAGCTACATGTTGACCCTGTCATATTTGACAACATCCTTGATCAGATCTCTGATCATCATATCTTTCATAATCAATCCAACAATCCTCAGCTTCCAGTTTTCATCCAGCTTGCTATCTTCTTCAATCGTGCTGGCCACTATGGCAATGTGATTTCTCTTCAGGATGTGGCCCAATTGGCAGGTATAAGTGTTGGGTCAGTTTTGAATTGCACTAATCGTGTCATGATTGCACTGCTTGACCAGCATGACAATTTTGTTGGTTTTCTGCATCCTGATTCTGAGGACGCTGAGCTTGCTCGGCAATATGCGGAGTCCAAAACTTGTTCTGAGTGGCACAATGGCATTCTAGCCATTGATGGCACTACAATTGACCTATATGCCAAACCTGCCCATTTTGGTGAGACATTTTATGATAGGAAATCTAACTATTCTCTTGGCTGTCGGGTATTTTTTTTCTCTCTCTTTCATGCTTCACAATTAAATAATTTTTAAGGCAGCTGTTATGTCTCACAACCTTATCATTGTTGATTATGCCCTTGGTTATCCTGGAAGTGTTCACGATGCCCATGCTTTCCGATCCACCCGTCTCTATCAACAGCATGAAGCCCTTCTTCCAGATGACCATTGTATTTGGGCTAACAGTGCATACCCACTTGAAAAGTGGTGCATAGTCCCTTTCAAAAAGCTCCACAATGGAAGGTTGACCAAGGACCAGAAGACATTTAATTATCATCTTTCTAAGATGTGTTTACATATTTGTGATTTTTGTGATGGTTACTTTTTATATATAGGTTCATGTACGTGTTGAGCATGCATTCGCCACTCTCAAGGGGTGGTTTCAGTCCCTCTGAGAGCTTCGCCTCAATATCCACACAGAAAGAGAGCTTCAGATTGCTGTCCATTGGATCATATGTTGCATCATCTTACATAACATGATTATCTAATTTGAAGCTCACCATCGCAAGCAGGATCCAAAATTTCACTGTTCTCAGAGGTGGGCTGAACAAGAGGCCAAAGAGTTTGCAGCTAGAGCATTTGAAGATCCTGATGGAGATGAAGTTTTGGGTGACAGGTCTTATGAGGGCACTCCAGGGCAAGCCTCTCGTTTGCAGATGATGGATCGACTGTTTGACAGTCCTTACACAAGAGCTGAACATAGGGAAGGGTAACTTAGAACCAGAGTCACATTGGCAATCAGAATCGAAGGAGGGAGAGGGTGCTATGAAGGAGAGAGAGACTGCTGCAAAGGAGGAGGGAAAGGGTGCTGTGAAGGAGGGGGCTGAGGGCTAGAGGCATGTTGGTGAGCTGAGGGACCAGCCCCCCCCCACATGGATGAACGAGCGCATAGAAGGCCGCTGCATAATCAACTCCCAGTTGGGAGGTGAATATTTTCATACTGCATGTCAGTGTGGCGCTCAGACCCGCGCTGGGCAGGAAAGAGGCTATTTTCATATATGTGTCAAAGAGCATAGAGTACTATCAGTTTCCCTATCCTTATCTGTCCCTCATACATCAAGTAACCCCTGTGTGAAGCCGAACCTGCACTTTCCTGTGCATCAGGCGCGTGTTCCCGCACTTCAGATACCTCAGAAACGCATTAGGAAAGTCCCTCGTCCATCCATTGTCCATCCAAACCCCATTGGTATATGAATTTCCTTACCTCGAGGCTTGTAAAATGTGTTGCAGCCTTATTACATGTCCTTACATATTTCCTATATTTCCTATCCCTTCCTTCTCCAAGTGAGAGTCTTGTTGACTTTTTATCCTACTCACCATGGTGGGTCCATGAGTGAAAACTGACAATGAAAGGAGCCCATTCAGTAACATTTTCCGACTTAGTTGGACAGCCAAAGGTTGAGATTCTGCCCAGTTAACCAGGCCATCCAAGGTGGGCCCATGGGCAGGTGGGAGCAGGTTGGCCCACAGTACATAAATTACCCATACTGGCAGGTGGGCTGAGGTGAGATCCATAGTGATGAGTGGGCCCAAAATGTGCGACTGGGTGGGCCTGGATGCTTAAGGATGAGAATCATTGGGCCCGGCGGATGTGCGAAAATTGCAACGGATGGGCTCAGCCTGCATGTATGCATACTTATGGGTGGGCCCAGCTTGTAGGCATACTTGGAAAACAGGGCAATGGATGGGCCCAAAATGTTCAACTGGGTGGGCCTGCATGCTCAAGGATGGGCCCACCATGTATTTGGTCTCAGAAAAAGGCAAATTGGCCCAGCGCATATGCAGATGGTCTCAGAAACAGAGACGGATGGGCCCAGTCCTGTTGTATTTGGACTCGGAAAAGGCAATGGATGGGCCCAGTCCTGATTTGGACTCAGAAAAGGCTACGGACGGGCCCAGCTCCCAATGGATTTGGGCGAAAAATGGACACAGCCACCACACATTGGACTAAAAAGGCGACTAACGGGCCTAGCTTCGGGTGGAATTTTGTAAAAGGCTATGGATGGGCCCAGAACATGTATCATGAAAATGGTGGCGGATGCGCTGAACGTGCTTGGAAGGGACCTAGGAATAGACCCATCCACCCATGTATTTGGACTCGGAAATGACGACGGATGGGCCCAGCACTTGTGTATTGTGGTGGATGGGCTCAACATATATAGATCCGGTCTCAGCGAAGGAGTGTCCCGAGAATGGTGATGAATGGGTACAGCATGTATGTTGCATACCGGAAAGGGGCTATGGATGGGGCAAGCCCTCGTGTTTGTGATGCAAAGGGCGACAGATGGGCCTGGCACATATGCAAATAGCCTTGGACAAATAAGCCATACATACGCGACGTGCAGACCCATCCATCATTATTGACCACATACGCGTTGTCTACACATTCTGAAACCAAACATATCACATATATTGGTATGTGTTATGGGCCATCATCATCCCTGGCAAGAGTGATGACTCCCGGCCCATTTGGCAAAGGTAAAAAATTAGTCCGGCGGCTATGCATCGAGTGGGAGACAAAGCCATTGCGTCTGTATGCAGGCATTCCAATGAGTTCCGAGATAATATAGTCCGTCTATACACCCATACATGTAGTTTGTGCTTGGGGCACAGTGGCAGATGGCCTAAGAGCCTTACCGACCCGAGATTCTGACGACGTCCCAATGATAGGTTTGCCAAGCACTTCTGACATCCTATTCGCACCTTGGAGAATGATAAGTGTATCGCCCTTGTCATGTGCTATTGGGCAAGGATAGTCTCCCTGGTTCATCCGAGATGCTCAAAGGGTTGGCCTTGCCGGACCCTCCTGATATCCTGTTTGCTCGACGATGATGCTTCCTTCATCCCGCTCACACATCCACTGGGCCGTTTATTTACAATCAGCTAGGGCGCCATGAATGGAATCACAGATGGTTCCGGACAGTGCGCTTGAGACCTTCCGACATTCAATGTTTGCTGTCGGGAATGCATCAAGATGTCTATATGATCTTCTGCACAAGACTATGATCTCCGGCTAGATGTCAACATCGGCGACGATGCCCTTATCATGCGAGCGAAGCTTCACACAAAAACACCACAGGTGAGAAGTGGATTAAGGCTTGTTGCGGTGACAGAAGCAGGTGCAAATTTAATGTATGGATTGGCCCAGAGAATACTTATATGGAGGGGCCAAACTGACCCAGCACATACACATTCAGTGCGCAGATCGGCCCAGTGCAGAAGTATCTGGCCCAACCGGTTGTTTTGAACCTACTACATACCAACTGAATATGTGGATCTGCCCAGTGCATGCTTATCCAGAGGGGCCCAATAAGCCCAGTAAACAAGTACTGGAAGAGCCCAGCTGGTTATTCTGGACACAGTGCATATAAAGTTGTGTGTATCGGCCCAACTGGCCCACAGCATATTTCGGTATGCAGATAGGCCCAGTCGGTAGGTTTTAGATCCCAACCGGTTATTCTGGACCGAGTACAAATTCAGTGTGCGGATCAGGTAGGTCCAGTCCAAATGTATCTAATCTTGGGTAAACTTCCGGAAGGCTCAAGCTAGATTGCATGGCGGCAGGGGTAAAGAAAGAGCCCAGTTAGTCGTTTTGAGCACAATCGTTGAGCCCAAATGCATATACATTTAGGCTAGGAAATGTTGATGAATGCGCTCAGTGAGTAGTGTTTCAGGCAAACAAGCATGTATTGCATTAGGGTCTCATGAGGGCTTAGGAATTGTTGGGCCGGAACACAAATGCACTGTTTTGGACTCTAAGTAGTCGCAACATACCTCGGTAGTTCAAAATCTCGGACACAATATAATCAAGCACCAGTGGTCCCGGATGTTGATTGCGATGTGTGCCTTTACAGAGGTGACTTGGAATATGAACTCACCCATGAATAGCGGTTCTCAAAGTTGACTTCGTAGAATTTTGGAAGGTCAGAAATTTGCGCGTTGCCGGTAGTATTGAAGCTCCGACACTGACAAACAAACCCTAAGCTTTCAAGCTGTACCATCTGCTATAGCGTTCTGCAGCTCCATCAATATGCCCCGTGAATCAGATCGAAAGAAGCTGCTTCGCAGCCTCAAACAAACCAGAAATGACCTTACCATCGCGCAATATATGGAACTAATCGAGTTTATGATAGATCAGCTACTAGATGAAGACGATGATAAGGAATCTGACGATGCTGTCGATGGCCATAGTGGCTCGGATATTAGTATACGGTCCGCATCACCAACATGGCCAACGTCCCCAGTGTCCCCCACGTCGTCGATCGCATCTGCCTTGTCAAACAACTCTCTGACATCACTCTCCACAGCGTACTCCAAATTCCTATCGCGCGATATCCCAGATATGTGCGAACGAGTCTTTACTGAGTTTGCCGATGCAATCACTGCACTGCATGACGAGGTAGAGAAATGTCGAGTCCTTGATGTCCGTCCGTCTCTAAGTCGCGCGCCTCAGCTACACTTGCTGGAGGAGTGGGCTCTATTCTCACCTGAAAAATTCTGTCGCAAGCTCCGTGTTGACGCGGACGTGTTTGATGAACTTACAAAGTTGATTCAAGGACATGCCATCTTCTACAACAATTCAAATAACCCCCAGCTCCCTGTCCCAATACAGCTCGCCATTTTTCTCAACGGCACTGGCCATTATGGCAATGCCGCAACCACTGAAGACATCTCTGACTGGGCTGGAGTGTCCGTGGGGACTGTCTACAACTGCTACAAATGGGTGATGATCGCAATCCTTCAACTTCATGACTGGGCCATTCATTTTGATCCGCTTGATCACGAGGATCAAATTGAGCGAGAGCGGGCGAAAACTTATGTCGAAAGTAAGACGTGTCATGAATGGCGTGGAGGCTTTCTTTCTGTAGATGGGACTCTGTCCCCCTTACACGAGAAGCCAGGTTGGCATGGGGAGGGTTTCTTCGACAAGAACTCTGACTATTCTCTAACAGCGCAGGTAAGTGTCGGTTCGATGTGCAGCGTGGTGACTTACCATCAAAAGGTTGTTATATTCCCTCATAATCTTTGTATTGTGGACTACGTCATTGGCATACCTGGAAGTCTCCACGACTCAAACGTATTTGCGCGGACAAGAGTTTCCCGGGATCCCGAGTCATTTTTCGGTGCAGGAGAGTGGCTGTGGGCGGATTCGGCGTACGCTGCGCGAACCTGGTGTGTGCCGCCGTATAAACGGCCAGTGGGAGGGAGTTTGACGCTGGACCAAAAGACGTTCAACTATAACCTATCAACAGTGAGTATGAATGGCAATATACATTCATAGTACTTACCCAATGTCTAGGTCCATGTTCGTTCAGAGCATTTTTTCGGCTCTATCAAGGGCCGGTTCCAATCACTGCGGGAGCTTCGCATCCCAATCCAAAGTCAGAAGGACCTCGACTATGCAAACATGTGGATCCCGTTCGTGCTTTGTTCTGCACAATCTAATCGTCGAAATCGAAGAAAAAACACACCATGAAGACACGAACATCTGTTTCTATCAGCAAACTCGGAGGTTGAGGCGGGCTGATGGTGACGCAGGAGAGGATGATCAGCAAGGGGGTGGTGCAGTAGGTGATCAGACTTACATTGGAACTGCAGGGCAGGATTTTCGCAACAGTGTTAAAGGCGCGGTTGCTTTCCTCATTGGAGCGAATCGCAACACATTAAAGATGTGTTTGTCAAGTAGAAGTTCTTCGTCCTCCTTAGCACCTAACCTTTGTCAAGTAGAAGTTATTTGTCCTCTTTAGTACCCAACGAGGGAAATTTGCGCTTGAGCTCAAAGCGCTTATCCCAAACCTGTAGTGTTTGCTGTGTGTAGTCACGCTTGAGATCGAGTACAAAATGGCATGCATTTCCGAGTCCTAAAAATGAGTCGCATGATGACACAGTACAGACCTACTTCAGTTTTGATCAGAACCACGCTCCATAGCAATACGACGAATCCGAGCCTCCTCCTCTTCTCGACAGTGCACGAGATAGCTCAAGCTCGAGTCTTGCAAACTCGATTTGTTGAGTCATCCTCTCCTGCTGGTGGAGATGGTCTTGTTCCGCAAGACGCATCACATGCTCCCGCTCATCACGAGCACTGCGGGCCTTGAGATCATGAGCCCAAATGTCGCCCTGAAGTTTCATACATTTGTAGCTTTCGTGCTCGACACGACCCTCACGTTTGCTCTCAAGGTGCTTCATTAGAGAGTCTGCCTGTTTGGGACATTTTTTCTGCAGCGGCAGAGGTCTGGTCAAGAGCACTGCCGCCAGGGCGTTTGCGTGATGAAGAGGGGGGACGACTAAACTGAGGTGATGCACTTCGAGTAGGTGGACAAGACCGTTTTGTAGCAAGAGAAGGTGAACTTTCACGACTTCCCTTAAGCGAGCTGACACGGAGAGACCGCAGTGCTCGGCTGGCACCAATATCCGAGTCTTCTGAGTCGATAGGCGTAGACTGATAGCTAGGTGAAGATTCCCTAAAATCGGAAAAAACAGACAATGGATTATCGGGGGCACTGCGATTGGGTACTGGCGAGCGCTCAGGAGAGTTCAACGATACCACTCCAAGTGCGTCAGAAGTTGAGATGGGAGGGAGCTGAGATCGTTGGAACCAGTGTGGCAATGGAGGCAGTGAGAATGAGTCAGGTGTGTTGCTAGGACCACGGTCCAAAGGTACAAGCGATGATGATGCTGATGATTGTGATTCTATGCGGGGGGGCTGGTCGACTATCATTTCATCTGCCACATCGACAACAGCACCATCGTCCACACTGTGAGTATCGACCTCGACTATGTCTCCATCATCATCCATGCAAGCATTGTTGTCAACTGTAGCCAGTGGTTGTGGGTGCTTGGAAATATTGAAATGTTCCAATGCAGCAGACGCAAAATCTTGCCCTGCGTCCACAGTAGAGAAGGCATGATTGAAGGCTGGATTTGTCCGCCACCAGCCATGAAGCTCAGGCCACCAGGGAAATTTTTTGAGCTTTGTATCTGATGGAGACATGGTTCAGACAGGCGCAGATCAACAGCAGCTGAAACTTACCGATCAAAGACTTGATCTTTGGATCTTCTTGCAGCTCCGCATATGTCTTTCCTGCTCCCGACTGTTTGAGGTCCTTGTTAAATTCGTTGTATTTTTTCCTCAGTCTGAGACATCTGATCAGTGATTCCAGTGGGAAGATGGATGACGCAGGAACTAGATACTTACGTGCTGAAACGGGTTGAAACTGGTTTTATGAATGCCTTGGGGTCCTCCTTGAAGAGTCGTTGAACCTCCAGATCCTCGTCGTTCGAAAATACAGCTTGTGCGACCTGTGAATACACAACATCTCTCGAAGTACCACTCTGCTTCTTCTTCCGACCTTGCTCCTTGGCATCCTTTACAGAATCAGAGAAAAGCTTGATGCGTGCGTCTTCATTTTCCTTGCACCAGGCAAGTAGGCGTTCAGTACGAGCACTACGGACCCCCTCCCAATGGATAGTACACTTCTTTGAGGTGTCCGTACCAGCAGATGTATTGGTTCAACCTCTTTGATTGGATCGTGACATGATCCAGGATATTCCTACTGACAGCGATTAAGAATCAGATTAAAGCTTTAGCAGCGTCGACACCAGCAGCAACGATGTTGAGCACGCTGGCAGGGCAGGTCGGAGTTCAAAACCTGCCATATCAGCAGCATCCGAATTCACCATGATTTTTTTCAAGGTTTGACTTTGAGAACCGCTAATATGTCATGTTATAAACAGAAATGATCGGCACTGTATCAGTATTAAATTGATTGGTTGTGGCTTGTCACAACTGCACCGTGATGACGGGTTCTGGAAGCCAGTATTACAGCTGGCGGCTCCCTACATTGTTACAACCGCTATCTCATACTTTTACCTTCTTACGATATGCCTTCCTTTCTTGAACTTGTACTTACTATCTCACGATGACTTGGTCTGTGCGCACATATGGATCTATTTAAGCACATGTATTACACTTGTATTCTTTACTTGAATCTTACTAGGTTTTACCTGGAACATCCTTCGCTTAAGACCTCCAATCTTAAGTCGTCTTGAAACCTGATTCTTAGTCAAAGCACTCCTTTGATTAAGTCCACAGAACTCTCTCTTGTCTGAGAGACTGAGAATCTCAATGACCGAAAACTCTGTCGAGTTGTCGTTGTTAGAACTATCCTAGTTCGTAACAAAAGATTCAAGTCGAAAGACACCACACATCTGTGTGTGTCCGATACCAACAGAACAAAGA
>NW_024541450.1:0-32254 GCF_016758755.1 Suillus discolor | reverse complement strand
ATGGCATGCAAAATGGTACTACACATAGTAAGTATAAGGGGCAACGAGTGAAAAAAACATGAGATATCGACCGAGTACATATTGGAAGCATCGATGAGAATAAGCATCAACTTCCCCATTTTGTCGCTGTGCTGGCAGGTTCACTACAGGTTCAAATGATGAGGCGATGATTGGGATAAGAGACAGGGATCAGAGCAAGCGTTCTGTGGTTAAGAAGAGAATTGTCGACGCCTGCAGCCTGCAGGGTCGTAGACTCATAATCAAATAATACGCCCCTGTAGGTTCTGCTGAGACTTCTGCCATTTGACAGCAATAACAATTCTTCCAAATCGATCAGAATCATGCCCATAGTAAGTGTACGCAGGATATGGAAGCTGGCCATCGTCCTACAGTGTTCTCCCATCCTCACAGATATCATTCGAGAACCCCCTCAAAAGATCTCATATCGAAAATGCGTTTCTCCGTCCTCGCCGTTGTTGTTACTTTGGCAGCATCTATGGAGTGTGTCAGTGCATGTGTTGGCCCGAATGTATATTGCGCCACAAACTCGGACTGCTGCAGTAACGTTTGTCGCGTGAGTATGAACAGCCTGTCGGCAACCAGGATACAACCAACATGACTCACCTGCACGCTTCAGGGTGCAATTGGTAACTACTGCGAGTAGTAGTCGGTTGAAAATTGAAAATTGAACCGGCAGCCCAAGTGCTACGTCGAGACAGTGAGTCATGTTTCTGTTTTCGCTTTGGTATCATGGTCAATGATGCAATACCTAGTTCGGAGCCAATTAATACAGTTGTACTACTCGAGCAATGTGGATGTTTGAATTTATCTGAAAATGATTGACCGTGCCTAGTCTTGCTCGTTGTCCACTGAGCTCGAGGTCGAGTAGCGTAGGGAGCTCGAGAAAGATTCTCTTCATCGCGCAGGTTTTGGATGGGGTGCAAGGGTGGGTGGCGCGAACATGTGAACAAATGAGATAGCAATATTCAACGTAAAATTGCCGACCACTTTCACATGGAAATGTGTTGCATTGTCGAGGAAACACTGATTTGCAAGCTCGCGGGCCTGGTAGCTAAATTAGCTCCAACCTTGTTCAGTTGAATGGATCTAAGAAAAATGCACAAGCAAAGGCCTTGCATGAAGCCGAATATGGACCCATCCTGAGACCGACGATGAAGGAGGTTGCAATGTGCGTAAGTAAAAGGCAATTCGGCGCCATCGAAGAACCAAGCTAATAAAGACCCCAGTGAATAGAATTCATAGAACGAGTATGATCATACTCACCCTCGCCACGGCTTTTTTCTTATATCCCTGATGCACTGCACTGTGTGAGTTAGGTATCCTGAAAGTGAATGCAAAATACTGACCCCCTTGATACTAGCTGACATATCATTCCAACAGAGGGCAATTGCACTTGCTGGTTCACGCTGGTGACCATGCGGCAGTGAATGTGACATCAGGAATGATAGATGGATCACCAGGCGAGTACTGGCTGCGAACCACTCGTGGAGCGCCACGACGAGAATTTGCCCTTGTAAAGGTAACCGTTACAAATAGGTTGCTCCTTTGTTGGAGAAGTCTAGAGCAATCTTCACAGCAAGAACGAGAACTATAGCTGTTGTAAAAGCGTGACTTCACGCGTCCAATTAAAAGTAGATACGAAACCGTCAGAAGCCAGTTCCTTCATCACCGTAAACATAACATTCGAACATGCGCGCGAGCCTCGGGAGGATACCTCGTAGAGGTGTGCGAGAGGGTTGCACAAATCTCTCAGGGAATTTGGTGAGGACCTCTCTGGGGATCCGGCAGGTCTCAGAGACCAGTTTTAAGGAAACCGGGTTTGTTCAAATTGTTGTGGGAACGAGGGAAAAGGGTGCTGAGTAATCTCCAGCTGGAGGATGGCAGCGCTGACCTTCGTTAGCTTCTTTCCTTCTTTGCTGTCTGGTGGGCTCCTGTATCTCTTATGTGTTTGGCGGAGTTTCTCTTGACGAGTGACGATTTGACATTGACCTAACATCATATCAAAATTAGGGAGGTCCTGGTGACTCGGATATATCAGAACAACCTCGCAACAGTCCACCTGTTCATGAGCGGAAGCATTCAATCTGAGGGTCTCGATTTCGGGAATCTTAGCATCAGTTGACCGTGACCGCGTCCTTAACAGTTTGGTATGTGATATAAATATAGCGATTGTCCCTATTGAAATTAGGGTCGCTATCGGTCACCCAGTGTCACGACCTTGAACGAGGTGAACCACAATAATCTCACTGGTGGTTTTCTTCACGATGCTGAGGCTTGTTCTTTAGTTCTTGTTTCCAATGCCTCGACACCAGCTCCTTCTTTCGAATGATCTTCAATGTCACGTACACCTACTTCAATGTCGGCTGAAGACACCGATTTTCTTCTACTTTTACTGTATACAAGTTGAATGACATGAGGCCTGAGCGCGAGGTCTTCTATCAACGCTACAGTAATTTGGTCGGGAGTCTGGTTGAGGTGTCAGGAAAATTTGTATAAAAGTGAGCACATCCATCCACTCCGTGACGAACTGTATATCGTGCGATCAAGCACTGTGCCAACGCGAAAGAGATAAGACTCACTATTGTGACATGCTCAGTTTGCCAAGCTCATCCGGACTTTCTCTCGCAGTACACGAGGGTACTTCCGGACTGGTACAAGGCGCAAAGGTGAGTCGTGGGGTTGAATTTCGGATGCAAAGCGAACGACTCATACTCACAGCAGGCGGACAGACATAGTCACCGCAGCATCCGAAGCCTTCCGGGCTGGTCGGGCCACAAGCCACGCCTAAGAGCGCACATTGCTGTGCGGTGACGGACATAGATCTTGTCAAAGCTGCAACGACTGCGACGACTCGGAGGAATGAGAAATGCATGGCTCGTGCTAGGTTATATGGGATGTGTCAAGAAAAACAATGGCTCTGATTCTGCTAGTGGTGGCCTTGCTCTTATATCCTATCGGAAAAAAACAGTAAGCTTGGCACTTGTATCAGAATGGGTGCGCTTTCCAGCGGACTTCAGGGTGAGAGTATAGGCAGAACCGAAGGTTGGCGGATAAACAATCCAGAGCATGTGGACCGTAGACCAATACATACCTCAGTGGACGTGATGGAGGTAGGACTGCCGAGGAAAAACATTGAGTATTGAATGTCAAGATGTCCGAATTTCCATTATGCCCCCAGCCTTCGAGATCTGAGCCTTCCCAACTGTCTACGTTCAGACCCACTCGTGATCTTAATGTTTACGAGCTCTCTGCCGGCGAAGCCAACTTTGCCACGGGCTTGCAAAACGAGACTTCGGTACTTTCCATCCACCAAGAGGAGACACTCGCACATCCAGGGACATCCGATCCTACTGTTTTGAAGTGGTCTGCATCCATACTTAGTGTAACGTTGTCTGCCTCGAAAGTAGCTCACCATGTGTTCGACCTTCGTTCTCTGCTCCGATTCCCATCCTACGATGCGCCTCGTCGGACGTACATGCCGATTCGAACATATCTTCCCTTCCTCCTCGCGTCATAAACAAACACGATGGAGCTATAGTACATAGCGATTCAGTCGCTCGATACAAGCGTGGAAGGTCTCGGGCGTGTATATCGCATCTTTGATGGAGTTTTTGAACCTTCGCGTTGGCAGCGGAGCTCGACAGATGTTATACGGCCTGGCGTGAGCTTGGTGACGCACAGCACCAGGGACGTGCTGCCGTTCGTACTGCCAGAATCATGGAGTATTGCCCTGAGCGCTGCAGAGATGCCACCATCTTCAGCAGATCCAATACCTCTCTTGGTGTATGTTGTCAAGGGTCCGAAAAAGTCCGGAAAGAGCATTTGCTCGGATGCTCTTGAACAGGCTTCTGGCGAGATTTCAGGGCGTTGCATATCTTGAATGCGACGCGAGGCAATCCGAATTTACACCTGGGGGGTCGGTCGCCCTAAACATCATCGAAAACCTGGTATTTGGTCCGCCGTCTACACACCCTAGTCTTCCATACCGAGTACACTACGTTGGAGCAACTTCACCACGGTGCAGTCCGGCACACTATCCTGCGGTCCAGCCTCGTAGCTATGTCCATAACTCACAGCTCCCAGAACAAGACCAGAAAGTGGAACACCGCCGACCATTATGGTTGATAGGATTTGCCATCTTTTTGATATCTAATGTATTTGGATCTTTCGTGCAAATAGCCTCCCTGAGTCCTGTAGTCATATTGGCACCCCTGGGTACTGTTTCTCTCCTTTGGAATGCCTTCTTCGCTCACGATTACTCCCGGGAACAGCTCTCGTGGTTTCGGCACTTCGAGCACAATATCAAGTTCTGCTTTCATTTCGGCACTTCTCCGATATTCTACCATCGGTTATCGATTATCAACGACCAGCCGTATCAGTGCAGAGCGTCATCGCCACAGAATATAGGCTCTGCATCCTCCTTTCAAGGAGTTATTTCAACGACAGGTGTCTCGGCGAGGGGGTGTATTGGTATCAATGCCTATTTAGTCACCTTTGTCACCTTATCGTATGTACTGTCATCACAAAAATTGCTCAACCGTGAGATTACCCGATATGGACGGTAGGGTGGCTGAACATATGACCAAACAAGTATGTGTGATGTCATCAACACCCCGACGTGACATTTGAATGAAGCAATTAACTCAGAATGAGACCTCCCACCTTGCGATACTATCATAACGACATTAAGTGGATGATTCTTGTATCTACATGATATATCCTAGACACTACAATACATACGTAATGTCGTATAGCTACTGTAATCAAAGTATTTGCGCAACAGAAAATGAAAATGCAAATTTGATGCACGCCGGGCATTCGATCGATTGAGAAGCATGCTAAATACATCAAAGTGCGCCATATCCTTCCTCTGCAAGCACGTCATCATCGAGCTCCTCTCCTTCGTCAGCCATGACTCTACCCTCGTCATTGCCTTCTTCATCACTCTCGCTGTCAGCATTGTCATCCTCGATATCCTGCCACTCCTCCTCTGTATCTGCGTCTGATACGTCGGCAATGATTTCTTCAAGCTGATCACCCTCTTCCGGTTCTTCGGCTCCATGGTTCTCGTGCTGGAGAATATCGTCCCAGTGTCTGGTAGCTTTATGGCCGATTTCGCCACCGCGAAACCTCATGAACATGTCTCGATCGACAAATCTATATATATGATGTAAATATATCAGCCTTAGTTGCAAGAATAAATAAAAACAAATGCGCACATGTTCACATATTGAAAATGGCAGTCAGACTCAGGATCTTAAGGATCTGACCGATGTTGAAAACTGGGAATCAGATGAACTCCACGAATGACAGAGTCTGGATCCAAAAATCCGTATGCGTCAGGACTGTCTTCATCGAAAAATTCAAGGCGCTGGAGTCGTTTGGCAGCCCAACCTGCAGGTGAACTATCTCGTCTGAACCATCGGACAAATAAGAAGTCCATCCGAGTTGGGTGTGAGTACATTTGAGTGTCGTCCTCGCGGTATTCAATATTGATATGATAGATCCCGATCACACGGGCATACCAGTATGGATGAATCTTCTCATCTTCGTGGGAGAGAACCATAATGTCGGCACAAGTGTGGGGATTGATGGTGTCCTGTTCACGTCGTAGATCATAGGTTGTATAGTTGATGCGCAAGATACTGTGGTGGTATATCTTGTTGTCTGTGAATAGAACCGAGGTGCGATCTGTTACAGTAACATGGCACGAGTCCCCCGCCAGCAGAGAGCCCTCTGCCACCCGCACGGCTATAGACGACACCGGAGCCTCACCAGCTCTATAGACGATAACCGGAGCATCACTGGCTCTGTGATGACAGATGACGACAGATGACGACAGATGATGATAGATGATAAGCGGCAACTGCCGGCTTAGATAAGCGGTCTGGACCGCACGTGACGACACATGACGACATAGGTCTAGAAGACCTATTAATGTTATCAAGATAGAAGGTACGCCTCGTGCTGCCTCGAGGACAGATAGAAGGCAAGCATCGTGTTGCCTTAGATAACGATAGAAGGATACCACGTGGATCCTATCTCTGATAGAAGCGTACCGCATGGACGCTATCTACGATAGAAGCCCGCCTCATGGACGCTATCTCTGACTCATGTAGATAAGCATATTAGAACCCAGCTTTAGGCTGAGCTTAGATACGATAGAGTAGCCTTATATAAGGTCGAAGATTACAAGTAGACGTTCCTTACTTTAATCTTACTAGGTACTACCCAGAACTAGTCTAATCAACTAGGTTTTCCCTTGAACTCCTTGTCCCGCTAAAGCTACTTGCTCGACATCGACTCGCACCTTCAGTGACGCCTCTCACTGTCTGTAACCTCTGCTATCATCTCAGCGTAACCCCTCGTTAACCACCACGAGCTACGTTCGAGTACGCAACCTTTGCTTGTCTGTAAAGGCCGACGACTCTCAGTACTCGGTACCACTGTTGTGGTTGTCACTGTTAGAACTATCCTAGTCGCACACGACCGCTTGTCGTAACACGATCAGCATCGGAGAAGTCATGCTCATCTCCGTCATATGCAAGATTGCGAAGTCGAGCGAGGAGATGGTCCTTGAGTCATGGAATAAACTCCTAAGAAAATACAATGAAAATGTGAATATACATATACGAAAATAACTTGCCTCGATCGCAAGATCACACAAGTCTCCAATGTCTCTGCGCTTGATTAACCAAGAGGTGATGTCATCATTTGCACGAGCGTATGTTGCAATTGAATAATGATCCGAGGGAGACATTTGGGTGCGCTGTGGTCTCGGATTCCGCTTTGCTGCAAGTGCAGCAATCACCTTCTCAATTAGGCGTTCCTGTGCTTCTTGAGAAGTCATGCTGGATAGGGTTTGATCCTTCTTCTTGGCCGTGCGAGGGTATCGGCGCTTTGATCGACGGTGCTCGAGTTCTCCCTATATAATATTAGATATTGTATGAATAACATTATGAGGAGATCACTTACTGGTTGTGTTGAATAGCTGTCTGAAGTACCGACTCGCCGGATAGTATTTGGGTAATCAGCAAGTGCGTGATATTTGTAGGTGAAAAGATTTAAGGTTTTCACCTTCGGGTTAGACTTCTGCAATGTGTTTGCAGAACCCACTTGTTTTGATGCTAATGCAGCCTCACGGCGTCCACGTGCAGCATACTCATTAGGAAGTTCAGTTGTGTGATAGTACGCACAAACAGTGCGTTGAAATTTGCGAACCGATTGTCCAAGGATCACAGTGATGGAGTCGAAAAATGCGAGAGTGTCGTCCGTATGTACACAAAGTTTTGCATAAGCGTGCCAGGTAGCAAGGTCGAAAAGGAGGTCAAGAACAACTGTATCATGTTCAGGAGGGAGTAGTCCTTCGAATACTGGAATAGCGCACTTGAAATGAAAAGCACATCAAGCACATCATCAAATTATGATCCGAACGTCTGATCAGATCGATCTTACCTGCAACATGTCTTCGAAATCACGGGCCGCCAGACGTTTCATTGCAGATGCATTTTTATGGAAACGTCTGATCGTTCCCCTGCCAAATGTAGGAACTTGGCGGTACCTGTATATCTTATAAGTGTTGTGTTACTGTGGTGAAAAGCACTATGACGTACCTGAAATTGAGATCTTTGACTGCTGTACCACCCGCAGCAAGAAGAATGCGCATCAGGTGTATGAAAATTGCTTTCCACACACCCAACTTGAACTCATGAAGCAAATCCACAACAAACATTGAAAAAAAATTGAATATATATTGGAGGAACCGTGTAGAGAATGTGTTCTAATATGAAGCAATAAGATATAAATATGAGATATGTGCATAGATTACTCACTCGAGTTGGAACCAGTGACTCGTCTTGTAAGATCCTCTTGATGCGTTGGCCATTGATGCCGACACCATGTTTAAAAATCAGCCTGCGGGCTTTTTCAACTTTGCGATGACGTCGTTCATCATCGACATGCTGGGTTGCTTGGCGGTTCGCGAGATCAATCTTCGTTCCCATATTGGGGATGTCCTCTTTCTTGATCAGACAGCGGGGACAAGGGCATTCGCCAAGAAATTTGATACAAGCAAGTAGAATCCTGTAACAATAGATCTATGATGAGATATGAACATGGGATTTAATATCAAAATACGTACTTTTCAGGATAGTCTGCAGAGTAAGTAAAAAAGCGGGGGAAAACACGTCGAGTGACCCCATCACCGCATCAAATGACAATACCATTTTTATAGGTGTCCATGAACTTCTCATCCAGTAGAAGCGCCCATATGGCTTGCATGAGTTCACGTTTGCAGTGAGTATAGACATCACTGGATGATGCCTCGCCGAAGAGATGGCCATAACGGTCTTGGAAGTCGTCAGGAAGCTTAATACATCAGAATGAGTATAATCAAATTCATAGATCACAGACGGAACTTACATTAGGAATATATGCAACATGATGACAGGCAGATGCTGTCGGCTTGCCTCGTGTGTACTTGGATTGATTTCCAAAACAGAGATAGAAGGGCCAGAGAGACGCATCTCCGAAGCTGGCAAGATGAGTGCTGTCGGACCACATCATCAGTGAGGCTACAACTTGCTCAAGATTATCGCCTGGATCTCGGGGAAGTGCATTAATCTCCTCGTAGGCTTCCAGAAAAGAAGGCGAGGAATACGCCTCGCTATAGACATTTATAATGCGACCTTCGGAGATCTCCCATTGCTGACAGAAAGGTGTTAAATGAAACAGTCGATATGATATTGTCCTCAAAGACAGATCTAATGATGTCAGTGAGGGAGCGGTGATGAACTGCCCGGGATCTCCAATTCTGGGGCATCTTCTTCAGATGCGAACTTGACCTTTTCTTTGGGCAGGCGTATTTTTACTGAGGAGCAGCGCCAGCCGTTTTCCACACGAAATGGATTAGATCTGTCTCGAAGATACTCCTTTATAAGCCTCTTCTCGCACACATCATCAAATATGCGCATGTCTTCTCTATCATATTCATCATTATCAAGAAACGATTTTGTGAGTCATTTCATTTCAGCACTCGATTTGGAGTTTGCGCCGGAATACTGCCAGCATATGAGAAGACCTGCGGTCGGGCTGCTAAAGGGGGAGAATATATCTTCAGGCCGGATGTCTTGGGATGGGAGTCCAGGAATGATCCGAGATCTTTCCAGATGAAGGTTGCCCCCTGTGTCGAAGGTTGGGGCATCAGCGATCACATCAAGGCCCTCATTTCCGATGGACATGAGAGTTGGTTGTTGCGCATAGATGCAGAACAGACCCAGTGCATCTGGTGCAGTCTGATAGGGGACAAGGATGGGCTGGTCGTTGGGGAGATCATCGATGACTCGATTGGGAGGGCTGTCTGGTGGAGGAGGTATATGTGGGAGATTGGTAGGTCCAGCTGGGAGATAGTTCGCATAACGAGCGGGCATGCGGATTCGTCGGCCAGAACGGGCAGAGGTTATGGTAGGCGCATCAGGGATTGGTGGGATTGGTGCGCCGACGTCAGCAGAAGCTCCAGCAGTATTTTCATCCTATTAGATGTAAAATTAGACAAACCGATCATTCAATATAAAATGACTTACCTCGTGCATATGATCATGATCGAGCCATTGATCATTGTTGACATCCATCCGGTGACCTGCACCAAACCGGTTCGGTGCATGGATGACTAATGCTCTCCCACGAGCCCGATACCCTAGAAATCATTATGAACAATCTTCCTTTACTTTATGGTTCAGACTGCAGTTCAGATAGTATTTTCATTTCTCAGACAGACTCAGATAGGCTGAATATTCTTGTATATTTAATTTTGCGGTAAATTCTGCTTAGTCAGCAATAACAATGACTCAGACTGAATCCCACACATGTCAAGTAACAGTGTAAAATAGTTCTTGCATAAGTTGCCTTGTGGGAACTTTCTTAACACTCTAAATACACGGCTCGCGTCATTTCTATAGTCAATAAAGTAACATCATAACAAGACACCAACAAATAACATAATCAGTCTGTTACTTAATATTTGTCACATGATACTAAGTTATATGACTCTAACAGTCAGGTGACCTATGATCCTAAACCAAATCATGACAAAGCAACCTTTGAGATGACTAAAGCTTGATGACACAAATTATAAAGCACATGACTACAGTAAATAGTATTGGTACAATCTGACTAAGCCTATTCCCCTTAGAACGTGGGAAATAGTAACACAGCCACCATAATTTATCTATATAAGACCCCACTTTTTGCCAATAAAAATATGCATATAGGGAACTTTTAAGCCCCACAAAATAAATTTGAGTGTGAAGTGTGATCAGTATCAACAACAGTGACAAGAGCTGTTAAACAACTAACTGAGAGGTCATTGTAAGCAACATCCAGCAATACCTTTAGCTCATCGTCAACAACTGTGAAATATCTTGAGCTCACTGTGCTCAACAGTGAGCAAACTTTTTCTTTGATTTTCTACTGGTGAACCTCTAGTCTCTTTCTTTTCTTTTCTTTCTTCTTTTTCTCTTTCTTTTTTTCTATTTCTTTGTGTCTTTTTTTTTCATCTGTCTCTTTTTCTGTTCAGTTCATTCACGTCTTAGTGTTATTGTCTGAATTTGTTTCAAGATCTTTGTGTTGTCTTTACGTCCATCTAAGCACCAGCTTAGTGGGAAGACTTCAGAGGTTGATAGTGATGCTTGACCTCACTCATCTGAGTAGTGATACTGAGCCAGGGTTTTCTTTGTCTGCTAGACTTTAGTTGTTGAATAGGGGACTTGGTACTGAAATCCAAGGACGTCCGTTCCTGATTCTGTTTAATACTCATCGTGAGTTTCTTGGCAGCAGGTTCAATAGTGAACTAAGAGTTCTACTGATCACTGATTAGTCCTGACCTTTGATTCTACCTGTTTGTGCTGAGGGGGTGATTGCTATAATTTCGCATGACTTTCTGTAGTAAATTTATTACGAGAAGCATTGTTACTGAAGGAAGGGTTTCCCTTATCAATCTATTTCTTTTTTTTATCAGTACCATACTGTTGGGCTGACTTTTCTCTGTTCTCTAAACACTGCCATACCGTTGGAGTGAATCATTTTTTTTGTCATCACCATACTGTTGGGCTGACTACATTCTGTTTATTTTATTTTCTATTGCGTCCATACTGCTGGATTGACTAGTATTGCTACTGACCTCACAGGAAGTACTTTTGTCTGAACATAGCTTGGGGAAGTGTAAACAGCCACCCACGAACAACCACATTATCAGTCATTGGTATTTGTCTGAATCGCTGACCGTGGAGATTTTTGATTTTGTAGGTGTTTATCTATAGATCATCTATCTAAGAAGACACCGGTCTTCAGGACTTAGTTGACGAGCATTGCAGCTCGTATCTCTGCCTTCTGGTGAGGAAGATGCGTCAGGAGCCGTGACACATTGCCTTTTTTTCTTCCAGCGCATTTGCTTCTCCAGACGGCGCTGCTGTTTATAGACGTCAGCATCCAGGCTCTTACTGGCATCACACCGAGCCTCATGATTACTGAGGCTTTTTTGAGTCGTGAAAACCTTTGCACACCCGAGGCAGGTGAGGCCGTCCATGGGATGCACACTCAGCCCAACATGAACACAAACTTTAGATTTTATATTGCATCATAGATAGAATAACAAATTCATAAGACTTAGCGGGAATATGTATTAGATCTAGATGATCCTGCTTCCTGCAACTCTTTTCCAAATGAGTCTACTAACTCCCAGTCTAAGTCCTTGAAGTTGCCTGTGCCATTTCGCCGCATGGCTCAGCTATCACCACCTGCATGGTATGTGAGCATCCTTAAGGTATGACAGACGCACCTATTCTGGTCTGTGGATGAAGCAATCGATGCTTCTGATCAAGCAATCGGTTCATGATTATGATCATCGACTCGGATATGACGAAGAGATATGTTTGACTTAGAGAATTGAGCAGATACAAGGTGGGTCATGTGATTTCGGAGATTGAAATTTGCCTTTGTTGATCAGATTCTGATCACACGACTTCTTCTACTGATATCATTGCATCACATCTTAAGCATGCTGCACAAATGTCGTTCCAGATCCCCCTCAGCTTCAGAGAGCAACACCAGCAGCAACTCTTCTATTTCCTCAATGGAACACTTGCAACCTCACCCTAAGAAGTCGTCTAAAAAACGCGGGCGCAAATCTGATAAAGGTGATCGAGAAGTCAAGTAAGTTTTCTATTCGAATTCCTTGCGCCGAGATCACTAATATAATCTATGACCAGGAAAACTAAGATCTCAAAAGAGAACAACTCCGAACTCGAAGTTCAAGAGGAGTATCTTGCGGCAGCACGTGCTATGGCACATTGCACCAATCTATTTTGCAACGTGGAGAAACTCCTAAGGGTAGGTCTACTCCTACAGCAAGAGCAGGCCGTGGAGAATGGAGAATTGGAAGAGTCGGAGGCCGAGTGCGAATCCCGTCAAAAAAAAAAAAAGCTTGCAAGTCTGTAAGTCCGAATTTTCATTTTGCAAAGTCTACACTAAGATGTCCGTTTTTTTTTAGTTCAACCAATACCCTCGATTGGTACAAGCACAACTATCAGCAGTTGCTTCAACTGGCTCCGGGACTCTGATCACTTATTACTGATCGCGCGAAGTCCAAGGAACTCACTCAGATCGCACGAAAGGTGAGTATATGCTGCTTATATGTGCATATACTGTGTACTGATATACTATTTAGATGACTGCTGTTATTAGTGGAACATGTTCGGACGATGCAACTCGCTTGAAGGTCCAAATCGGCCACTATGCGGCGCCTGAACCATTAAAAGAAGGTTTGAAGCCTACAATTTATAATGGCGGCTCACTGTCCAGGGCGCATATGGGCATCAATCACCCTGTGCTTGCTTCTTTTCTTTGTCCGATATCAGCACTCGCTGATTTCAACCGAGATCCCGCATTGTAAGTACTCGATTTATGACATCCGATCATCTGATGTTCTTTGACTTAGGGCCCGAAAATGGATGGAGATCGGACGTATTCGTATGACCTCAATCGACTTTCCGGTGTTTCTGTGGGCCGGAAATCCTCCTGGCAGCAGGTACGACGAGGATGCCATGCACGAGGGCCTGTTCCAGGGCTATCTCATCGAGCATGTAAGTCTTTCAGTTGATTATATGCGTGTATCTTACTAATATTTTGTATTACTAGATAATGCGTCATATTTTTACAGGTCCATCCACTGCATTAGGTGACGACTCGCGTGCTACGTGTTCGTGAAACGCGTCCCTGCATGATATGACTACTGTCGAGGCAGAGCATATAGCATATGCTTGCGTTCAGGTGAGTTTTATTTTAATTGATGTACTTAACACAACTGACTTATTGTTTTCATATACTACTACTACTGCCAGGCACGCTTCGCCATCAGCAACAAGAACAAATGGTCCGAAGCAGACGGCAAATTCAACAACCGAGCCTTTTACTACAACATCATCGACTTCATTCGCGAGTGCGAGGACAGAGATTGGGCAGAGGGACTTCTCAAATGGTGGAACAGGTATGTTTTTATCTTCTCTCACATTTTACCTAACTAATCATTACTTTTGCCTTAAGGGCATTGTTTAAGAATGAAAACGGGCGCGAAGGTGGAATGACTATAACTGACGACAACGGACCAGGCAATGCGGCTGGCTCTTCCTCAGCTCCAATCAACGACCTAGCCAAGATGCGAGTGCAGATGGCCGCTCGTGCCAGCACTGCCAAACAACCTGCAGCACCTGAACTCACTCCGACTATCCCAACGCTGCCTCAAAGCTCTGTCACCCCGGAACCGGAACTCCCCCCACCGCCAATTGTTCGATCTCCGAGGCTCGTGCAGATGGCCCCCATCCCACCAAAATCACCTGCACCGAGTGGACTCATGCCAGATGATGTTCCATCTGACAACAACAAGGACCTGGAAGACGTCAGCACCAACAAAAAGAGGAAAAAGAAGGCACCGAAAACCAGCTGGGGTAAGACCAAGCACTGCGTGATAGAGGTAGTGCTGCCATGGTCCGGTTCGGTCCGGTGAAGGTTCAAAGATACAGCAAGGCACGAACAGTGCTCCTGACTGTATCTATAATTGTTGTAAGGTCGTGCGTTGCCTAGTCTGCTATACTTGAGACGACAAGTGCGTTCGACCCTAAAGGGGAAGCGAGTGCAGCAAGGATCTAGGGGTATGCGCTGAAAGCGCTACTGGTTGGCCAATGCGAAGCGCGAGAAAGCGCAGGTGCGCGCAAGGCGCGGGAATGCGCGCGTGTATGGCGCGAAGCGCGGGAAAGCGTGCGCGTGTATACAGATATGAGAGAGAGTAAGAGTGAGTTTGCTTAAGTGATGATTTGATGTAAGACAAGAGAAGAGAGATGCGAGGTGTAAACAAATAGATTTCTACTATGTTCTGCTAGGTGAATAGTGGGTAGTAACCAGTAAGTCCTCTGTCGTTCTGGTGGGAGAGTAAGTTTCTTCCTTTTCATAGTATGTACTGCTGGTGCTTAAGTATGGCGCCTAAGCGCTGTCATGCGGAGCCAAAGCGCTACCGAGTAAGGTATGTAAAGATATATGTAAGTAAGGGTCCATGATAAAAATAAAGATGGAACGATAAGCAAATGTGAGAAATGGAAATATACGCACTAGGGGACTTGGTGGACAGTGGATGGATGCTTCCGGATGGCTGGCGCTATAGGGCGCTCAAGCGCGGGAAAGCGCGCGCGCATATACATCGTGAAGCGCGGGAAAGGTACGCGCGCATGGCGCGCGTTGCGCGGGAAAGCTGCGCCTCATATAGAGATAGCTGTGGGTAGCACACAGAGTGATGCTACAAGTTCGTGCCATGTACTCCCCAGTGAAAACTGCCATATTGCACAATGAGAGGCATGAGTCTCTACACCGGTTCAGAGGGTCCTTGACGAGAACCAAGAACCGAACCATGGTTCAGTTCTTTAAAATTGTCGAACCCAGAACCAGACCATTGAGAACCATTCTCAATGGTCCGGTCCGGTTCTTGTCTGGTCCGAACGCGAACCGAACCGAAAATTTTTCAAGCAACGGAAAAAACATTCACAAGACATCTACATGACATTGGGTAGCTAGTCTAACTGCATACCAACTGCATACCCTTCTGCCTCTACTGCTGCTGACACATGTCCATTCTTATAGGCTGCCTTCATCAATTGTAGCGCGGAGAAAGTGGATGATGCAAGTGCATTGCGGCGCAGAGTTGATGTGATGCCCATGCTGGAGAAAGCGCGTTCAGAGGGAACGGAACTGCCTTGAATGGGCAGGTAATCACGCGCAACACGAGCTAGTGTTGGGTACTGCAGTGAATGTAACTAATCAAGAATGTAAGCGGGGAACAATGAATTTGAGGGCTGACTTACACCCCACCATGCCACAACATCATCAGTCTCCTCCAATGGTGAAGTAAGGTATGCAGAGAGCTCTTGATGAGGATTGCGCATGCATCAGGGAAAACCTCCCGCGAAGATTTCATAAGATTTTCTGAAATTTTCTGACTTTCTGAAAATACATTAAAATATTCCAAGTCCCTCTACGGATGGGTGAAAATTTACAAAAATCCACATGAATACAACAAAATGATTATAATGTGATTAAATCAGGGTATATACTAGAATATCGCAAATCACAAGATATGAAAACGAGGAAATGAGACAAAAGTTGTAACGCAAAGTCCTTGTGCTATCAGGAATGCCCTAGTCGATACTCATCCCATCGAAATCGATTCGTGCAAATGCTGCTTTCAACTCGGCGGATGCAAAGTCAACCACATTGCTGCAGAAAGTTATGAGCAGCATGCAACAAAGATGCGAGACTAGCACATACCTAACAGCCTTGTATTTTCGAGCCATGAGAGAATGGTAAACATGCGGGCCCTTGGTGTAGATTCCGTTGAGCATTTCCATATTGTTGTCAAACATGCCGATGAGACTTTGCCCGAAATCACCACGCTCGCGACCTACATCAACAACGGACTTCAGATCAAGTAGGGAAGAAAAAATCTGGTAGAACACGGTGAGATAGCGCTTGAATAGTTAGAATACGACGCACCGCAGTAACCACAGCTGAGACCATGGCACTCGGGATCTCGGGTTCATCGTTGTCATCAAGCACAGAGACAAACCGATCCTTATACTTCTTCCCAACCTGGTCCTGACTCGTAAAAAAGGCTAACTGGCATACAGTGTTGATAGCGGGATGGTCAAATGGCTGACTCAAGATGGGATTGCCCTGTCATGTCCTAAAAGTCAAAGAGGATCAACATTTGCGATGAGCTAAACCGAACCTTGGTGTCAAACTTGTAAATGAAAGTCAGGAGATTGAGCAGGCGGTTGATCTTCTCGTCATCACCCGTCTTGACCCCATATGCACCAGGAACGACGCGATCCGAAATCTCCTTGAGTTTCTTGCGAATCAACCCAATACGCCCATCTGGCTAATCAGTAGCACCACTTGCATGAGAATTGTGGGTTGCGAAAGTATTGACAAGAAACTCACCACTCTGGTGAAAGCTTTCATGTAAGCTTGGTCTTGTTCCAAGCGCTGTAAGACTTCTTTATGCTCTGCTGATGATGCGGCTTCAAGTACTAAGTTGACCATCATGGTGTGGCGATGTTTCGGTCGTGGAAAGTAGCACTCAAATACCAGCTCTCGTTCGACAAGCTGAATGGCAGCATGAAGAATTACTTGGATATGAGGTTGTTGACTGAGGAGATTGATTGTGTTGTTGCCGTTCCACACAAGATGTGTTAACGTATTGGCCCTGCGGTGTTAGGAGACATAAAGATTCACTTCATCCATTAAAAAAAAACCTACTACCAACGCTCTCTGAGGTTTCAATTTCGGAAGGGGTGGCTGCTTGAGCAGAGTGTGCGGATGCCATTTCAACCTTCTTCTGCAGCCGTTTTGCTGCAGCTTTTTCTCCGGGTGTCACAGGAGCCTTTGGAGGCATGGTAAGTAAAATATAGTTGTAAGAAAAAGACTGACGAAATGAGTGTGAAGCAAGAAGCGAATTAAAAGAGGGAAATTTTGATGGGGGAAGACAACCTGTAACAAGTGGTTCGAATTGAAGAAGGTTCATGTTCCGCCCGCAAGCTAAACACTAAATCTACCTCGGCTACCTCGTTTCGTCACCACTCACCACTTAAGCACCAAAGCCAACATTTCCATTGCATCCTCGACAATGCACAGTATCAGAGGCAACATAAAATGTCGTCCATGTGGAAAAGAAGGCCTGACTGTGGCTGGATATCACCGCCATGCCACACAGTCTCGAAATCTGCAGTGTCTTCCGAAGTCGAATATCTTCCATGCGATTACCCCCGACGTATTGCACCAGCTATATCAAGGACTCGTGAAACACATGATTGCTTGGATCAAATCAGCTTTTGGAGAAGCAGAGATTGATGCCCGTTGCCGTCGACTCCCTCCAAACCATAATATTCGCATCTTCAACAAGGGCATCTCTAGTCTCGCAAGAGTCAGTGGTGCTGAGCACAATCAGATTTGCCGCTTTCTTCTGGGTGTTATTATCGACATTCCCCTTCCCAACAACATTTCAAGCGCTAAGCTTGTTCGAACTCTTCGCGGACTCCTCGACTTCCTGTACTTAGCACAGTATCCATGTCACTCAGCGGAGACACTGCAACTCCTCGATGAAGCTTTGACCCGTTTTCATGACAACAAAGACATATTTGTCACACTTGGCATCCGAACGCAGTTTAATCTTCCAAAGCTTCACTCCTACCGGCACTACCTCCATATGATTCAAGAGTATGGCACGACTGACAACTATAATACAGAATATACCAAACGACTTCATATCGACCTCGCCAAGGATGCATATCGTGCAACAAACCACAAGGACGAGTACAGTCAAATGACTCTGTGGCTTGAACGGCAGGAGAAGATTCTACGGCACGCCAGTTATGTTCATTGGCGCCTCGCTGGTGATCCATTGCCGCAATCGCGTCTACCGCCAGATATGCAGTATGCCAGGGAATACAAGATGACGAAACATCCATCTGTCAAGGCTGCTACCATCGACTCCCTTAGAGACGACTATGGTGCCTCTTTTTTTCGAGCTGCCCTTGCTCGTTATATTGTGCTTCACACTCGCCCAGACGCAACAACTCGAGCTCAGGTGGAACATGCCGCTGGACATGTATATATCCCCTTCGCCTCGCTTCCTATTTTCCATAAGGTGTTACAGGGATCTGTAACACCTACTAGAGCCCCAGCTCTCCCTACGCCTGCCCCCGCTCTGCTAGACTCCCCGCGCGGCGGTGCGCCGCCTGCGCCTAGAAAGACAGCGGTCTGGACCGCTATGACCCCGCCTCAAGGCGCTATGACCCCGCCCCTGGCCTAGACGGCCTTGTACCTGATCCATGGAGGCTGTACGCCTCATGGTCACCCTAGATCAGCGCATGTATACAGCATGTCGCTTCATGAAGATCCGGAGCGCTTCTACGCGCCTCCTGTTGATTGCGCAGTCGCACTTGGTGCTGCATGTATGATCAGAGGCTAAGCCTCATGTACTTTATCTAACCTCATGTCTAGCTATCTTAGATTAGCGATATACTATAGATTATAGACTGAGCTTGAACACCTACATACACTATGTATAAGTAGGCACATTGTTGTAGATTGAACTTCACTTTAATCTACTAGGTTCTACCACAGAACTTGCTCATCTAAGCCTAACAAGCTTCCTTGTGTGAGACCGCACTTCAGAGTCGCTCCCATACGCCTCTGCACGTATCCGCTAGCCCTGCATCTCGACAAGCGCCGTCTTACCGAGATTGCCGGAGGAATCCTTGACGTTCCGTCAAGGCCAGACCACGCTCAGCTTCAGTAGACTCACTCGAGTCGTCGCTGAGAAGACCTATCCTAGTTCGCACACGCCGACCTACAGTCGACGTAACATAAGGTCAGGTACAATGCGGTCGACTCCGCTGGCCATAAAGATGAAAGTGTTACCATTGATTCAGTTCACTGTCAGCCTGCACGAAGAGATAAGCGAGGGAATACCGTGCCAGGACGTTTCGATACAGTTCTTGTCAACTGTGGCAATGGGGGAGAGAAGAGTGTGGAAGGTCTGTATATCATTTGGTTGACCGTTTCAAGTCACTGATGAATCATACAAGGTTACCGTGTAGCCCAAGTGCGGGTTATATTTTCGATACCCGAGAAACATCACGCTAGCCTTTTTCCCTCCCATATCTTGATCCCTAAACATTTGGCCTACGTCGAGTGGTTTTCGCCATTCACCAGGACAAGCGAGAGAAATCATGGTATGCACAAGGTCTCGCGATCATACGAAAATGGGGAACAGCTAGTTAGTATAATATCTGTGAAAGATATTCGACGCAGTGTACATCTTATACCGAAATTTGGCCGCTCTGCGCCTCGGGATTGGACTAGCAGCAACGTTTTGGAACTGTGTAGAGACTTTTTTGTTAGCCCATTCACTGATCGTCACGCATACGCAACTATTTACTAGCTTTGTTGACAACTTTTGAAAATATTATGCGAATTTCGAGAAATTTTTGTCGCATTTGCAAAATTCCCGCGGGAGGTTTTCCCTGATGCAGATGTGAGAAGCGAAGGCTTTCAGATGTGGCACAAAGGAATTCTCAGACGCTCGAATAACCAGATACAAGTCAAGTAAATTCAAGAACGCCAAAAGTACAATCAACTAGACGACCCTTCTCTTATACTGGTAGAGGTGCGAGGCTTGTGATTCTTTAGAATAAGCAGGTGATAAAGTAAAGGTTTCAGATTGCGTGACTCCCGAGTCTCCGATACGAGTAAGTCCGAAGGTAGACGTCACACTACCATATCAAGGACTCACCGGTTCACTGATGTGCTTCGACTTGTGGCACGTATGCGTGCTGCTTGCATTCGCTACAAAATGTGTCCTAACTATTGTGAGTTGTTTACGATGGTCGCGCGGAGGTCTAAACAAGGTACGAATATCTCAGTATTCGTTTATGAAACTCGTTAACAAAACGTTGTACCTAAACAAGGTACAAATCTACTTGTACGTCAGTACTCTACTCAAACGTTACAGTGGAACAACTACTCACATCTCAGTATTCGTTTATGAAACTGAGATGTTACGACTTTGGCTGGCTCTTCTTATACGGTGAGTGTGCCAGCAAGACTTTTGATGAAAAAATATATACTTAAGAACGAAAAGATTGCCGACGTTGACACGTCGTCCATGTTCTCCGTTTGGAGGCGCTCGCACTCGATGTGCTTCATTCTTCGGCCGTACTCTCCTTCTCCCCTTCGGCTCTGTCTGTCTCGGCCTTACGCTCCTCGGATTCATCGGATCCCAACACTAACCCACCCATGAAGCATACACTTAGTATTGTGTCTTGTCGTGTCATGCTCAGGCATACTTTGACGCGACGATTTCAGGCAAGGTATAGCCAGTACTCGATATTCATTTCCTATGGTAGGCACCAATGATCCGAAACGTACGCGCACTTGTGAAGTGCTCGGCACCTCCTCGACTCATCCTCAAAACTCCCTCCCTTTAACGTTATAACGAAGTAGTGAATTTTTCCTGTAGTAGACGCATTCACTGATGCGCCTTTCACTGCTGACTGACTTTCTGGGACATCTTGTGGCTGATGCGCGTGCAGAATTTGTAGCTAGATATCAGAAAGGCTGTCAGTATTTCAGACAGATAGATTCGAAGGGATGTGTGTAGCTCTGTACATTATGAGATTAACTTGGGAGATACGCCAAGCGGAACCTATCAAAGTGTCGTCTATGCTCCTGTCGAACATTGGTCCGCCTGCATCCAGCACCAAAATCAAAGAGCTCCGCAGTCAGTGACCACGTCCTCCAAAGCCAATGTGAAAGGAAACTTGCGCGTTCGATGCCCTCTCTACTCGCTATCCTTGTCTTGTCGTCTAGCATAACTTATTCAGTAATGCTCAACATCTGTCTTTTGCATCAATGCAGTATATTGTAGATGACGAAACTAGATGGTGACATACGGGCTAGGTGACATTCAACGCTTTACAACCGGATGCCCGCGTAGGTCTTATTTCGCATTGAACTTTTCAAACTTACCATGCAATACATGCAGGTCGAACCTACGGCAAAGTAAGCAGGGCCCGCGTAAGCCTCGTTGCAGGCAAGGACTCTCTGGAACCAGGCCCCAATGGTTAGTAAGACTTGTTTTGGGCATTTGTATGTTTGGCACGATGGACGTGTGATTATACAAAGCGTTGAAAACAATGGCCGACTTGAAAATGTTAGCGGGAGAGTCTGTACATGCTAAAGAGGTGAGCAACATCAAGAGCGAAAGTAGCACGCCAAGTCGGAAAGGAACATGCGCATCTTGTGAGGCTTGCTACTCCTGTACTTTTATCGCCGAGTCATACCATCCACTTGGCACATAGTAAGGTGAGACGTAGATTTCAGTGTATTTCATAGTAGTAGAAACAATATAAACTGCTGAAAGGACGGGCAACAAAGTGGAAAAACCAGCGAGGGATGCCAGAGCATGTCAGAAGGCATAGCAAAATGCGATGGACGATATTATGAGCGACGAGGAACGTGATTGAATATTGAGACCTGGAACAACAATTAGAATGAGCCAACAAGTCGAGCTTCAAGTCGCCACACACCTAATATATACACACGCAGCAAAGGTGGTCAGCAATGTGATTTTGTTACGCAAAACCAAGAGAGACAAGCTTGAAAAAGATTCAGAATGCAAAAAGAGTGCCCCTTGCTTTCAAGTTGGAATTCCACGAGGTGCAGCGTCCAGGAGAGCCAAAATGTAAGTGATGTGGGTGTTTAAAACCGTTGATATCGGTGGCAATTGCGTCACATGAGCAACACGGTCACGGGAGTTGTACTCAAATAGAAAATTGAATTCCTGGTGGCACGAGGATGACGCGGGATAGGTGGCCACCTCAAGGAACCATGATCGAGTCGACGTCCGTGCACGCGTGCGCGTGATTCCCAGTACATTACACTGTTCTCTCCCTCATCGAAGCCCAGAAGTCCTCGCCCAAAATGCCATCAGTATATTCCCATCACCTTCAAGGCTTCCCTACACGATCTGCTGGCCTTCAAGTTTTCATCCGGTGCTAATGATTAGTAGTGAGTATTTCTCTTCCACAGTACTTGATATTTGACCTCGGCAGTGGGTGAATCCGGCAGCGATCACGTCCTTCACCGAATAAGCATACAATTGGTTGCATCTAAGTTAACATTCTTTTCTAATTCCTCTGTCCACATCATTTTCCCATCCGCTATGAGCTCAATTGGACGAATCATTCGGTTCTTAGCGTGCCGTCTTCAGTGGTTTTAACATTGTTCGCATTAACATACAAAATACACTCGATTCTACATCTCGCCTTTGCTGACGAGTAGTATGATACAAGTCTAATCACTCTGAGACTCGCCCGACCTTGGCTGACCCCTTTCGCTGAAGACTGCTCATGACATTGTCTACTCTAGATTCTTCCGCTAATCCTGGTGATCTCCATTCCCAGCGCTTAGTGCAACCATACCAGCGTCTATATCGTGCCGAACAGCCCTTGACAATATGGAAATACACGTGTATTGAACATGACCCGAATCCTCAACCTCCCTCTCAGCTGAACTCCTATCCACATACCATATTCTTACCCTCGTCTTACTTCCTCACTGATTCCGTCCTACGCCACTCAGCCCATCTTCAATCCTCATCAATTTGCTCCATCACACCATCATGCCTGGTAGCTCAGAGAGCCGATATATCAGACTTGAAGGCGAGTCCCTCCGAACTACCTTCGTAGCAATTATCATCCTTACACTCGACCTACAGTTATCAGTGGAAAGAATTTTCAAGTCCCTTCTGGGCGCATTCCCGCTGGTATCCACATATCTGTCAATGTCGACTCTCGGAGACGCTGGAAATCAGCCACCAGTTTCGTATCGTCTGATGAATCTGTAGTGTGGGGGAATTCTGTCACTCTGTGAAGTGCATGGAGACTATCTGACGCGATGCGAGAACTGATCATCGGCTCATAGATCATCACACTCCTCACCTGCGTTGTCAGTGGAGATCAGGGCGTCCTTTGAGCTTGGTCGAATGCTTGGCAGTGGTAAGGTCGTTGGAAGACTTAGAATGCCATGGAATGAGCTACTCAGTCATCGACATGAGCCATTCGGTGAGTGATTCGTTTCTCGTTCATCCACACACTAATGTCCTGTAGATATATCCCTCCCACCCGTGCGCGGTGTTTATCCTTCCCTGAAGCTGAAGGCCACCATTGTACACGCTTGCAACTATCAGGACGATGCACTGTTTGATGTGAGCGACGTTGGTATCTGTCCTTTAGCTTTTGCTGACAGAACGCAAATTGCAGTCCCTCGTAGACTGCAAGATTGCACGAGACACAGATGCGGGCCATGCACAATTTGTCAAATATGTGAGACGCAAGACAGTCTCTCACCTGAAACGTGCCGTAGAGCATTTTCAGTCGGTTCTGGACCAGTGTCCAGTCAGCCATCCAGATCATGCAACGGCTCTCACCAACCTCGCGTGGGCCCGCCTCTTAGGCTACATCCGAAATGATGTTGAAGACATCGATGCCATCACTTCCCTGTTCCGCGACGCCCTTTCATTGCGTTCGCGGCACCATCCCGATCATCCCTTATCTCTATTCAATCTTACCGTAGCGCTGATTTGGCGCCACTCCAAGAAAAGTACTCCTGGCGACATCCGGGAAGCCGCCCAACTGTATCATGAACTACTACCTCTCTGTCCAGAGGGCACCTACCTTCGTAGCATCGCGGCAGAGAAAATCGGTGTCGATTATGTGATCATCGGATGCAACAAACTTCCAATAGATGCATCTGATGAGGACATCCACCTTCGACGAGTCGTCCTCGATCTCTGTCCTCTGGGCCATCGACTCCGTCCTGGAGCCCTCGATGGGCTTGCACAAGCTCTCAACAGGCTTGCACGAACACTTCAAACACGCTTTCATCAGCACGGCAGCATCGACGACCTTGACACGAGCATACAACTCGGTCATGAAGCCGTGTTTCTGATCCCCGAGGGACATGCTGACCGTGTTGCCTACCTGAACGACTTGGCCTTATCACTCCAGCTTCGCTTCGAGCACCAAGGCAAAACCAACGACCTCGACGAGGCCATATTGTTGCATGAAGAAGCACTGTGCCTGTGCCCTGTTGGGCACCAATATCGTGATTTCTCATTGGACAACCTAGGGCTCGCCCTCATCGCCCGTTTCAACAAACGCGGCGACATTGATGACATCACCCGAGCTATCAGCCTCTATCGCGAGGCACTGACGTTGCGCCCACCTGGGCATCCACATCGTGACACCACACTTAACAACCTTGCCGTCGCGCTCCAAACCAGATATAACAAATTGAATGTTAGCGAGGACCTTAACGAGACCATTGATTTGTCTCGCGAATCCCTTCGTTTAAAGGAGCTTGACAATCCAGGGTACCATGCAACTCTTTTCAATTTGAGCTCGGCGCTCTGCTCTCGTTTCACGCAAACTCAGAAGAATGAGGATGTCGAGGAGGCCATTACTCTTTGCCAACAATCATTGGCGGCTCTGTCTTCACTGCACCCGAGCAGGCATTTCAGCTACATATGGCTGCAGAGGGCCTATATGTCTCGTTACCGAATTCTACACGACCCTGCTGATTTGTTACTCGCTATAGAGAACTTCAGACTCGCATCAGGACATCCTACTCAAGGCTTTCCGAATCGTATTAAAGGCGCCTTGGGCTGGGTTATTCAAGCTGAGAGTCATCAACATGACTCTGCCCTCGAAGCATACCGAGTATGCTTTGAGCTTTTCGACAGCCACGTAATGACGCGATCGTCGATCATTTCACGGCGTGAGGCTGCAACTGCTTTTCTTAGAGCACGATCACTTCCTGCGGATGCGGCCTCATGTGCCATACGTCGTAACAATTTACGACAAGCAGTTGAACTTGTGGAGCAGGGCCGTGGCCAGCAGTGGTCGCTGGCATCTCGACTCAGGACTCCAGTCGAAGACCTCGAGTCGGCAAATCCGAACTGGCGCACAATTATATGGAGCTGAGCAAACTTGTTTCCGATGCCGCACAGAGTTCTGCAACCAACGTCGACAGAGCTGCTGCTGATCGGGCAGCATCAGAGTATCGGAGACTTACAAGGCAATGGGAAGCTGCGGTAGCCGAGATACGCAATCTTCCGGCGTTCTCGCGGTTCCTGCTTCCACCTTCATATGAAGACCTCCAAGCCGCAGCGCGCCAGGGCCCAGTCATTATCCTCGTTGCCAGTCAATACTCGTGCAGCGCCGTCATCGTCCCGACGTCAGGAGACCCCCATCATGTTCCTTTGCCGTCCATTGCTGTCGCAGATCTGAAGATTCTTAAGGATCGCTTCACCAGGGCAATACGAGATTCATCTCGGATGAACCCACGGGAGTCGAGGACGGATCTCATAGTGCTGTTGCGGATAATATGGGACCAGATCATGCTGCCCATCGTCGACGTACTCGAGCACGTCCTCAAACTACAGCGCCGCTCTCGAATCTGGCTGTGTCCCACTGCAGCTTTCACGTCCATTCCTCTCCATGCAGCTCACCCGTTCCAAACAAAGGCGGATCGTTCTGGCAAGGAGCCATGCCTGGAGGATCTCTACATCTGCTCTTACACGCCGACACTTTCGGCTCTGATCAGATCTAGACAATTGATGAAGAAGCGCGTGCCTCCGTCCTTTGTAGCGATCGGACAGGGTCAACCAGGTGCAGGGAAGGGCAAGGCGCTCTTGGCCGTCGACAGCGAGCTCGAGCTTGTCCATAAGCTCGTGCCTGCGACGGCCAACCGCACCACTATTTCTGGCGACGAAGCCACACGAGCAGGTGCACTCTCAGCTTTGCAGCAGAACACCTGGGTGCACCTCGCTTGTCATGGCAAGCAGGACCCTACGCAGCCTTATGATTCGCATTTTGTCATGAGACGAACATCTGACGCTGCTCGATATTATGGAGAATCATCTTCCGCAGGCCGAGTTCGCGTTCTTATCAGCTTGTCACACTGCTGTAGGCGATGAGGAGACGCCCGACGAAGTGATCCACCTCGCAGCTGGTCTTCAGTTTTCAGGGTTCAAGAGCGTCGTTGGCACGCTGTGGGAGGTCGACGATGCTGTCGCAAAACACGTCGTCGAAGCTTTTTACGGGTATATGATCGGAGATTTGAAGAAAGGTGGTGTCATGGACTGCACGAGGGCAGCCTGGGCACTGAACTGTGCTACGCATGCGGTGAAGACGAAAGTGCCGCTCGAGCAGAGGATGATTTTTGTTCATATTGGTGTGTAGTTTTACGTTGTATTGTTACTGTCGTCTGGTTAATATTCACGAGTGTTGATCTTTCGTCCCGTTGGTGTACCTGGTCTCTACTTTCTTTGCATCCCGTCTTATACTATTGTCAACTCTTGGAAGCATTTTTTGTAATTTCATTCATTGCTCGAATATTTGAAGTTCTTGAGAACCAGTTTGTTATTCGTTTTTGCATCAGCAAGTTCCATACCCGCCTACTTACCACAGAGGATGTGTATGTATATTTTGTTGCTGGGGGTATGTAGTCTACTATGCACGGCAGACTACAGACACTTGCGGAGGAAGTTGGCCATGTCGAATTTTGCTGGTACCTCAGTGATATGATGTTATATATCGTGTCCAAAAAAGAGCCCAATCCGAAAAGTAGTCAGACTAAAGCTGCTTGCTTACTTTCACCAAGTCTCGTCGTACATCCAGGCGACTCGAATTCTCGAATCATCATGTCGATGCGTTCTTGAGGAACATACTAGCTATACTGGTAGGGCATTAACGATACATCAATCAAGAACATACTCGACTGTCTGGACATTCAGACTTCATGAAATACTGTGTGAAGTATCATCAGAAGGAATATAATGGATTATTTGAGAGACGATAGTTACATCCCCGCGGTCTACGACTACCAACGCATTCCACTCGATCGGATCGCAAGATAAGCCACTGTCAGTGATGCGTCGTGGCCTTCGAATGGTACTTACCAAAACTAGTTTGGCAGCAAGGTATGGGATGTCATTCGCCCGAACGCCAAGCATCGGGCGCTTGAGCATGTTGCAGATCGCATGAGCGACCGTCTTTACCCCCGTTCCTAAGGCTCCTTTCAGCAGTATATTCTACAAATTGTAAATGTAAACGAGAGTGAATTACATGAGAGTGTCGCTTCAAAATACCCCATGCTTTCCGGACCGTTCTCTGGTTGTGGACTATCAGAGGAGCATTTGATAGTATCCAATATAGATTGCATGAGATTCTGCAAGAAACGTATTAGCTTGCGAGACAACGATACCAAAGTTACTCCCGCGCGTACTATATATAGTATGTTGGTGCTTGATCAGCTTGCTCCGCGCTTATCGATCGTAAGCAGATTCACCACACTTCAAACCCTGAAATGTAATACATTCCTGGACACCAGGGTTGGTTTGAAGATCAGTAGAAACGTGCAACGTGCTTACGTGTTTTTCGATGTCATATCCTGTAAACCAGGTCAAGCGGTTGACCGCGAGTGCCTTTATGTTTTTTAAAGGCAGGTTTGGAGGGTGAGCTGTGACGATTGTAGGGCCCAAAGGTCGTCTAAAACGAAAACATTGATCAAAACGCCTCATTTTTGAATTGGCCCTCAGTGCTGAAACGGATGTAAGCATTGTGTCAAATGCATCCGAAAGTATCCGTGAATATTGCAGCGTCACGGTGTCATCCCTACCTGGTAAGATAGATAGATAAAACTCCAATGGCTGATCTCAGCGTTCTCTTGAGTGGATACTGATGCATAGCTCAATGTCAACGGGCATGTATCGGGAAAGGACATTCATATTTTCATATTGCGCTGATGACTCTATATCCGAGTGGATCATGAGTATTATGAAAGGGGTACGAAGGTAACATGCGGTGACTCACCTTCAAGTCATCACACGTGGTGATGCGACGGGGGAAAATGAGGAGGATCGAGGATGTGCTTAGTGGTAGGTGTAGCGAGAAATGAGGAGTATGAAAGACGGCGATAGGAGAAGAGGTGGGTGGTCCAGGTCTTTTTTCACGTGTATTTCCATTGCATTTGCTGAGAACGATGGCAGACTATAGAATGTTGGCGGGAGAGGCTGTACATGCTAAAAAGTGGACAGTGTCAAAGTCAGTCATCAGCGAAAGTAGCACGCCAAGTTTAAAGGGAACATGCGTATCCTGCGAGGCTTGCCACTGTCGGCGTCTAGACTTTTATCACTGAGTCATACAATTCACTTAGCACATAGTAAGGTAAAATGTAGATTTTAGTGCATTTCATAGTAGAAAAACTGCTAAAAGGACGCACAAAAAAGTAGAAACACCAGTGAGGGTTTGGGAGAGTATGTCAAATGGGATAACGGAATGCAGCGGACGATCATATTACGAGTAACGAAGAACATGATCGTAACCTGGAACAACGGTGAGAATGAGCAAAGAGTCGCTACATACCCACTATAAATGCTACAAAGGTGGTCAGCAATGCGGTTTTGTTACACAAAACTAACAGAGACAAGTCCACCGCAAGTGTCCCTTGCTTTGAAATTCCGACTCAGAAGCTTTGAGTCGTATGTGCAACACGGTCACGGAAGTTGTACTGAAATAGAAATTTGAATTGGCAGACTCATCGATGACGGCCACCTCGAGTCGATGTCCATCTATAATCTCTCCCTCATCGAAGCTCACATGTCCCATTAATATATTCCCATCACCTTCAAGCTTCAAGCTCCAAGGCTTCCCTACAGGTGCCAATGATATAGTAAATATTTCATACAGTTGGTTGCATCCAAGTTGACATTCTTTTCTAATTTCTCTGTCCAGGCAACATCATCTTCCACTATTAGCTCAATCGGACGAGTCGTATACAATCATTCGGTTGCCGTCTTCAGTGGTTTTAACATTGTTCGCATTACCATACAAAATACACTCGATTCTACATCTCCCCTTGGTGTGCTGACGAGTAGTATGATACAACTCCAATTACTCTGAGACTCGCTCGACCTCGGCTGTCCACTTTCGCTCAAGACTGCTCATGACATTGTCTACTCTAGATTCTTCCGCTAATCCTGGTGATCTCCATTCCCAGCGCTTAGAGCCATCATACCAGCGTCTATATCGTGCCAAACAGCCCTCGACAATATGGAAATACACAGCATGGCCTGAACCCTGAACATCTTCTCTTTCTCAGCCGAAGTACATCCACGGTCTGACTCATTCCACCCACCCTCCGCCTTCTACTGCTCATTCTGAACCTATCTCAATTTCAGATGCTGCGTGTCGTTCGTCGTTCGTCGTTCGTTTCGTCCCACAATCACACGTAGTGGCCTAGAAGAACGATATATCAGACTTGAAGGCGAGTCCCTCTATATTACCTTCGTCTCTGTTTCATCATCCTCCCACTCTACCTACAGTTCTTAGTGGAAAGATATTCAAGTCCCTTCCGAGCGCATTCCCGCTGACATCTACATATCCATCAATGTTGACTCCAGTAGGCGCTGGAAATCAGCCATCAGTGTCTTATCATCTGATAGATCCGTAACTTGGACGAATTCTGTTGCTCTGTAAAGTTCATGCAGACTTTCGGACGCTATGCAAGAACTGATCATCGGTTTATAGATCATCACACTCCTCACCTGCGTTGTCAGTGGAGATCAGGGCGTCCTTTGAGCTTGGTCGAACGCTAGGCGGTGGAGAGCTCATCGGCGAACTTCAAATGTCTTGGGATGAGCTGCTCGATCATGGAGATGAACCATTTGGTGAGTGATTCGCTTCTCATTCGTGCACATATACTAACGTCTCATAGATATATCCTTCCCACCCGTGCGCGGTGTCCACCCTTCCCTTGAGCTGAAGGTCGCCATTGTACATGCTTGCGACGATCAGGATGACGCCCTGTTTGACGTGAGTGATGCTGGTATCTGTCGTGTTAGCTTTTGCTGATATAACGCAAACTGCAGTCCCTCGTAGACTGCGAGATTGCTCGAGACACAGATGCGGGCCACGCACAATTTGCCAAATACATCAGACGCAAGAGGGTCTCTCACCTGAAACGTGCTGTAGAGCATTTTCAGTTGGTTCTGGACCAGTGTCCGGTCAGCCATCCAGATCATGCCATAGCTCTTACCAACCTCGCATGCGCCCGCCTTATGGGCTACATCCGGAATGATGTTCAAGACATCGATGCCACCACTTCCCTCTTACGCGACGCCCTTGCATTGCGTCCGCAGCCCCATCCCGATCATCCCTTGTCTCTATATAATCTTGCCGAAGCGCTGACTTGGCGCCATAACAAGAAAAGTACTGCTGCCGACATCCGCGAAGCTCCCCAACTCTATCATGAACTACTGCATCTCTGTCCAGAGGGCACCTACCTTCGTAGCATCGCGGCAGGGGAAAATGGTGTTGATTATGTGATCGGCGAATGCAACAATCTTCCAATAGACGGATCTGATGAAAGCGTCCACATTCGAAGAGTCGTCCTCCTTCGGAGAGTCGTCATCGACCTCTTTTCTCTGGGCCATCGACTCCGTCCGAGAGTCCTCAACAAGCTTGCACAAGTACTTCGAACACGCTTTTATCGGTACGGCAGCATCGATAATCTTGACATGAGCATACGACGTGGTCGTGGAGCCGTGTCTCTGTGCCCCGAGGGACATGCTGGCCGTGATGCCTGCCTGCACAGCTTGGCCTTCTCACTCAAGTTGCGCTTTGATCACCAAGGCAAACCTAATGACCTCGATGAGGCCATCACTTTGCACGAAGAGGCGCTGCGTCTGCGCCCTGTTGGGCACAAATATCATGATTGCTCATTGAGCAGCCTAGGGCTCGCCCTCGTCGCCCGTTTCAACGAACGCGGCGACATTGATGACATCACCCGAGCCATCAGCCTCCATCGCGAGGCACTGACGTTGCGCCCACCTGGGCATTCACGTCGTGACATCACGCTTAACACCCTTGCCGTCGCGCTCAAAACCAGATATGACAAATTGCATGTTAGTGAGGATCTCAACGAGGCCATTGATTTGTATCGCGAATCCCTTCGGTTAAAGCAGCTTGACCATCCAGGGCGCCCCACAACTCTTTCAGGTTTGAGCTCGGTGCTCTGCTCTCGTTTCACGCAAACTCAGAAGAAGGAAGATGTCGAGGAGGCCATTACCCTTTGCCAACAATCATTGGCGGCTCTGTCTTCATTACACCCGGACAGGTATTTCAGCTACATGTGGCTGCAAGAAGCCTATTTGGCTCGTTACCAAATTCTATGTGACCCTGGTGAATTGTCGCTGGCTATACAGAACTTCAGACTTGCATCAGGGCACCCCACTCAAGGATTCCCGCAACGCATTATGACAACATACAATTGGACCATTGACGCGGAGCAGCTTGGTGATGTGTCCGCATTAGAGGCATACAGCACGTGTTTTGACCTTCTTGATGGTCATTTGGCAACGCGATCATCGACAATTTCACGACGCGAAGCTGCCGCTGCCTTCCATTACGTGAGATCCCTGCCCGTAGATGCAGCCCCATGTGCTATACGTCATGTCAATCTACGGCGGGCAGTCGAGCTCGTGGAGCAGGGCCGTGGCCAGCAGTGGTCGCTGGCATCTCGACTCAGGACTCCAGTCGAAAACCTCGAGTCAACAAATCCGAAACTGGCGTGCAATTATTTGGAGCTGAGCAAGCGCGTTTCCAATGCAGCCCAAAGTTCTGCAACCATCACCGACAGAGCTGCTGCCGATCGGGAAGCAGTAGAGTATAGGAGACTTACAAGGCAATGGGAAGCAGCTGTAGCTAGGATACGTGGTCTTCTGGCGTTTTCGCGGTTTCTGCTTCCACCTTTGTATGAAGATTGCAAGCGGCCAGCGCGCCAAGGCCCAGTCATCATCCTCATTGCGAGTCGATACTCATGCAGAGCCATCATCGTCCCGACGTCAGGAGACCCCCCACCATGTTCATTTGCCGTCCCATCGCTCTCACAGATCTGAAGATTCTCAAGGATCGCTTCACCAGGGCAATACGAGATTCATCTCGGATGAACCCAGGGGAGCTGAGGACGGATCTAATAGTGCTTTTGCGGATAATATGGGGCATATCATGCT
>NW_024541449.1:0-32303 GCF_016758755.1 Suillus discolor | reverse complement strand
TTCAGCCTGGCAATCACAAGATATTGCACCTTCTGGGATTAGCATTCCCACGCACGAGGCCAATATGAATGGTGGACCTGCTGGTAGGGAGGAGCAGAACTGGAACGGCAATGCTCGCTCACCTGGCAGAGAGCGTGGGGGTGAACCTCCCAGACGCTCTAGCCGCAGCAGGAGCCCCGTACGGGATGACAGAGGGGGGTGGCGTTAGAGTTTTTTCACGTCTGAGGCTGACAATATTCGTAGCCGGGGGGGTGGTGACAGCGGTGGTCACAACCCTGGAAACAATCTTCATGTCTCAAACTTAAGTCACCGTGTTGATACGCGTGACCTTGAAGCGGTGTTCGCTAAAATTGGCCGTGTACGTGTCGTCCTGTGGATTTATTTCTTGCTGCTGATCCAATAGGAATAGGTCAAAAAGGCTTCTGTCATGTACGACCCGCATACCCGCGAGTCTCGTGGGTTCGGATTCGTCACCATGGAGACTTCTGAGGAGGCAGACGCTGCCATCACCGCGCTCAATGCGACTGAAATCATGGGGAAGGTTGCCACCGTAGAAAGAGTATATACCCTCATGCTTTTGAATTTTGCCAACGTTTGTTGATTTGGCGTTTAGGCCCGCCGCGGACGTGCGCGTACTCCGACACCTGGAAGGTACTATGGCCCTCCCAAGCGCCATGATAGTAAGTATTTGTGTTGTCAGAGTATTCTTTGGTTCTCACAGCTCTCGAATAGATGAGCGCCCGTACGACCCGCGCCCTTACGACAGCCGCTATTCCCGTGACTATGATGATCGTCGTCGTGGAGGTCGTCCTGATGAGTATCGAGGAGGAGGTGGTGGTGGTGGCGGCGGCGGCGGCGGCAGGGACTACGATCGCGGTGGCTACCGTGACTATGACCGAGGGTACAGTGGTGGTGGTGGTGGTGGTGGTGGTGGTGGAGGCCGCGGCAGTCGCGACTACGATCCTCGTGGCCACGACTACGACAGGAGATACTAAATGTGCCCGCTCTCAACACGGATCATCTCGCGTTATGTTTTGCTTTCGTTAATATGTATTCCATAAGTAACTGTGGTGAATAAAGCCTGTTGCACGATGGATCATGAATGCAATGTTTAGATCCACTGATCTCGAGCCTTCCCATTTCACACATGTATTGATGTTGTTAAACTGCTTTTGCACAATTACTGAGTAGTGCAAGAGTACTTGCAGGACACTACATTGCAAGGGCTTCCTCAGGTTGAATATTGAATATTTGAATGAGCACCTATATTTGTTTCTCTAAATTTGCAGGTGAATGATCCTTCATGAATAAGCGCCTACTGATATATTTAGTCTGCGTATTGCTTTCACGAATAACGCCCCAGAAACACCATGACCCAAACCTAAACTCATACAGAGAAAACGCACAATCTGGTCTGACTATTTCTTTTCTGTCTGCTATCGGAGACTAATTGTTAGTTTGTCATAGGCCCTCTACAAACCGAACCGAGTGATGCGAATCGGCGTGTCGTCCGACGGTCCAGATCTTCGACTATTCACAATGAGCGAAGTCCAGAACTTCATCCACAAACGTCGAGATCAACTATTTGGCAAGGTGCAGGCTTGGAGAGGAACTATGGAAGCTCCGAGTGCGTGCATGAGGCTGGGGATTATGTCCAACAAGAGCTTTGATTTGTGGCTGCGGCAAAGGGGTATTGAGACGAAGGAAGGCATCGATTGGTGTTTGATCAAGCAGGTGAAGTGAATCAATATTGCCAACAGTGCATATTGGAGTGAACATACACAGGGCGAGCCTCTATCCTAGGTTCGGGGTGAGTGAGTTGGTCGGACTTAAGCTTCATGTGCGTCCGCTGGTGGGTTCAAATCAGGCTTTTGACTCGAATTATCATACTATGGGTTGATCCGGCCGCCGTCTCAAGATTTTTGACAAGCTTAAGTTTGATATCAGAAGCTTTGACCTCACAAGTACCTCACTCGAATCGATATATTTGCACTCTATTATGCAACGAGGCAAGGTCCGAACAAGAGAGCCTCGTGGCATTAATTTGGTACAGTGCCGTGTCACAGGCGTGGCACTGCGGCGGCGGCGGCGGCGGCGGCAGGACCGCGCCAAATGCAAGTCACCTACTCGAGCACGATTATTAGCGGCTTGAAGCAATGGTATGTCTGGAAGGGCGATCTCTACTATTCGAGCACACTTCGGTATCTCCCACGCAAAACCCCCCTCCAAGAAAAATGGTTTGAGTGGCATTTGACATTTACCCATCGCGTAAGATGAGTCAGGAAGAAACCTCGCAGCAAGGATCAAGTCATCGTGCCCTCCAAATGCCAGTGGTCCTACAGGGTGTGTTGAAGTAGCAGTATCGTATGATCTGGTAATGCGCTTACAAATTTTTCTTAGCCAGGAGAGGAGTCCAGGACACCGTGCCACAGCAGTGATGTGCGTATGGGCATCTGCAAGCGTTTCTAGTTGGTACTTGCTCTTCGACGATATGTCAGAAATGGTCACGCCCGAACAAGGAGTACTGCTGGTAATCTTTTGGCCGGGACCATCGGGAGAAAATCCCAGACATGTCGGGAAATCTGTACTGCTCATTCGGCGGGACTGGTGTGAATGTAAAATGATACCCTTGACAATGAATGACGGGTATAAGGTGCAGGATATATACAAACGAGGTTCTGCCTTCGATACGAAGTGAAAGCAAGAAGTAAGTGGACTATTTCTCGTGAAGTGTGGTTCATACCAAAATAATAAATTGAATACTACATGATTTTTATAGAGTACACACGGCTGACTTGGACTCCGATAATTGTGGGTCTATCTATCTCATAAAAGCCGCCATGTTTTATCGCCACTCACTTATCGTCTCACCTCTGAAACGTTCCAGGAATTTCCGAATCTCCTCTCACTAATCCTTATATACGCAAAATCATGGAATGCTCTATCCGCAGGTGTTCTGCAGCCATCAGCGTCCCGGAGGTACGCTTTTCCTGCTCTACAGTTGCCTCAATTAACTGAATATTTCTCCATGTTCAGGGTCAACAAGTGGCATTGTTCGACGGAAAGCCTGTTTGCGAGAAGTGCGATACCTTCTTGCATGTCAGTAGTTCTTTTCGCTCTTTGGACAGTGTTCTGATTTAGGCTTTCATCCCCAGGTGCCCCTCCCGACCTTCACTAGAAAAACAGAATCTGTGAAGGTTCGCATCTTCCCTTTCTTCTGTAGACATCATGCTGATTTATGCTGTCTCCACAGAGGCAATACGAAGAGTCCGAGGCTTATAAGAAAGAAGTCGTTCACGACGGACGACCTCTTTTGGATGTAAGTCATTGATCGCTCTCACTCACTCACTCCTCAATATGACTCTTTAGTACCCAGCGCATCTGCCGTTCCCAAAGCAGGGCTACGGGGTCAGGCGCATTCAAGTCCCTGACGAGGATGGTGTTATGCGGTACAAGTACGTCACCCGCCGCGTTGAATCCAAAAAGAAGTGACGGGCATCAGTAAAACTACCTATTCTTTCTTTGGCCTTGAGTTCTTTAATGTGCATTCACGAGAAGTAGTCCACTTGCTTCTTTCTTTTCACTTGGCATCGAAGGTAGAATCGTGTTTGTATATATCCTTCAACTTATACCCGTCATTCATTGTCAAGGGTATTTCACATTCACACCAGTCCCGATCACTACGAACGCCCTGACATGCCTGGCATCTTCGCCCGACGGCCAGAAAATTGCCAGCAGTACTGCTCGTTCGGGGGTGACCATTACTGACATATCGTCGAAGAGCAAGTACTAACTAGAAATGCTTGCAGATGCCCAACTGGCATTTGGAGGGCACGATTACTTGATCCTTGCTGCAGGGTTTTCTTCCTGACTCATCCCACGCAGTAAGCTTGTCAAGTGATGGAGAGTTGCTTGCATGGGATACAGGGAGCAGGGTAGTCACTCAACGAGTAACTGTGTCATTGTCAAATGCTGCTCAAACCATTTTCGTGGCGGCTCTATCTGTCGATAGTACTCTCCTTGTATACAAGGGGGGGTGTTGCGAGTCTAGCGATAAATTATTCTGGAATCTTCTGGAGGGAGAATGATTCATCAGGAAGGAGGCAGTGTCGGTTAAGCTGGAGTTCTTGGAGCTGACTGTCCAGGCACATGGATGACTTGCAGAACAATTAGAGACTTGGAGCAGGCACCGCTTGTTTACTCGACTCACGACCGAGTCGGACTCAAGGCGCCAAGAGCGCTTGGTGAGTGCCAGTATGTGTCAAAATTATAAACTATGAGTAATCATTTTTAATACCGGCCGGTGCACTCAAGTAGTGTAGCATAATTAACGTATGCTCCGTGACTCCCTGTAATAGTTTTGTACTGCGACTCGTTCGACGCATGGTTAATGTTTTTAATACTATGACGAGTCGCCGACGCTGTGCTAACATCATAACCTAGGCTGATGGTATTTCGTATAAACTAGCTTATGAGGCTCGCGAGAGATGGGGTTGAAGGAAGGATTCTAAGTGGAGAGGTCATGATCCACTTAGCAATTTTCAACCTTGCCTGGAACAGCTCAGTAGATCTCAAATCCACGCTTCCCAAGTGTGTATACTCCGCATTTTTTGTATATCCTTCAACTTATACACGTCATTCATTGTCAAGGGTATTTTACATTCACATCAGTCCCATTGAATGAGCACCACGGACGCTCCGACATGTCTGGCATTTTCGCCCGATGGCCAGAAAATCGCGAGCGGTACTGCTTGTTCGGGGGTAACCATTATCAACATATCGTCAAGTACCAGCCAGAAATGCTTGCAGATGCCCATACGCACGTCACTGCTGTGGCATGCCAGTCTCCTGACGGACAAAGAATTATAAGCACATCACCAAACCATACCATACGTTGCTGGAATGCTACTTCAACACACATTGTAGAACCACCATTTGGAGGGCACGATGACTTGATCCTTGCTGCGGGGTTTCTTCCTCACTCATCTTACGCAGTAAGCTTGTCAAGTCCGGGATGTCACTGTGCGTAGTAAATTCATTAGGTAAAATCTGGTGATAATGTAATGAAATTCACAGTACAAGGTGCTGAAATCGAGGTGCTGAAAGTTCCGATTTTTACTCTGAAATTTCAGTGATATTGCGCTGAATTTTTACTCTGCTGAAATTCTGCTCGAAAATGACAAAAATATATGTTATTGATCGCCGTAACGCCTCACACAGACATGATACTACCCATTCAGAATTTACCAATGGCAGGAATTGAACTGATGACCCTATGCCATTGGGCTTAAGGTACGTAACATCACTGCCATTGAGCTATAGTGTCTGATTGGTTTAACTGAGAGTTGCCTGTATGGGACACAGGGAGCGGGGCAGTCACTCGTAACTGTGTCAAATGCTGCTCACACCATTTTCGTTGCGGCTCTATCTGTCGATAGTACTCTCCTTGTCACTAGCAATACAAACTTGAAGGGGGTGTTGCGTGGGAAATACCAAAGTGTGCCCGAATAGCGGAGATCGCGCTTCCAGACATACCATTGCTTCAAGCCGCTATTATATCGAGTTGTCAGTACTTGGATTTGGCTACAAGTCTTTCTGGACATGGGATGTGAATACGGGGAAGCATGACGATGCGCGCTTCGAAGGCCTGGATGGAGATGACATCCCATTTGCCATGGCAGCTTCTCCAGATGGCAAGTTTTTGGCGCTGGAAGTGAGTCAAATTGATGGCGACCTCGATCACCCCACACATTTCTATGATATAAAGGGTCACGAATTCACTACCTCCGATATAAAATATACCCATCCATTTGCATTCTCACCGAACGGCAATTTTTTTGCAGCTTCGAGCGTGCCCTCGGATTTTAAGGACGGCTCTTATAAGCTAATTATACATTCAGTGGAAGCTAGACAAGCAAACTTACCTTCGTTCAATCCTGACTAGTACTAACAAAGTGAACTAGATCCTTGGTTGCAGCGCCCTTGATGTGAGATTTAGGTTCATGGTAGAATACTAAACTCGTGGTATGCAACAGTTCCCTGCAAGTTTGGCATATGATCAATTTCGTGGGTACTCCTGGTGTGTTGGTTCACGCGTTAATCTGACGACTTCGCATGTAGTATCCAGCTGTGGCTACATGCATCCTGTTGCTAAGGACTTTGAGACTGTGTACCGTCCATGGTACGTACACCTAATTTCAAGTTCGATTTGTATTTTCCAGTTTGTTGCCTCGGAGCCAGAGGTGTTCGCTCCCAAGGTGCATGGAGAGTAAGAATGAAGTTGCATAAAACTGATCTGGTATAACATCTCATGCGGCAAGACACAATTTGCGATGAACGTGATAGTCGAGCGTCAGAGTTGCGATAATGAGTATCGTTCAGCGATATCGTTATACTAGAGTGATTAAAACATCATAACCGCGAGCATGCAAGTAACCGGCACCGTATAGTTATATGGCCGGTTTCATTCTAGGGAAATTACACCCCCGACATAGTCAGGGGACTAGAATCCCTTGAACTACAGAAGCAATTTAACGGCGTGATATTAACGACCAAAGTGATGGGCACATGAACGCCAACAGTGAGAGGGTAGAGTATCTTTTGCAGATCTGCTCAGCTCTCGACTACATGAGCCTCCGCCGTATGCTGTACCACTGTGACAGCTGGTGGTCCCACGCGTGAGGATATGTCAACGACCGTCACGCATAACATGGGATGAGTTATAACTTACCAAATGTACCTGACCACCGGAGCATGTTACTTCGCCTTCATGCCTTATGTATATCCCCAGTAATAGCCTGTTGAATTACCGTGACGGAGATGCCCTCCACCCGTGCAGAGCATGGTGATTCATTTCAAAGCCGAACTTCCGATGCCCATCTCTGTAATATGTTTCCCCCTGCCGCGTCTTTTCATCTCTTCCACAACTTCTCCGACCTTCTGGAACTCAGTCCAACCCTGATGATGCTCATCGTTGGCCGGATCTATGGGTTCCACGAATCGCACCCTTAGCGCCAGCCACTGCATAGATTTGACGCTGGCAACAAATTCTTGTATATTTTCCTGTGAACCCTGTGCATAAATGACGCCCGGGTAGCCAACTTTGGCGAAGCCAGATATCGAAAGTTCAGAGGACCATCGCTGTAATGACCGCCGTTTTGTTGGGGACACGAGGTGATGAGACGTCAGGAGTGCGTGGTAGTCTGCTGGCTCTGGGAGACGGTTGGTGCTCTGTTGTTCTATGATATCCATACTCCCAACACTATGTCCGTCTTCATGTAGTTTCGGCAGCAAGTGCATGCATAGCAACTGGTATATCGGAAAACTCCATATAATTTAGGATTCCTCACATTATAAAATGCCGTGATGTACTCACTCGTTTCCTTGCACCTCGGCCAATTTCTCCTGAACAAGGGCCCGCCAGCGGTAATGGTCATCTCTGGATATGCCCTCCCCGCTGACCGAGATGAAGGGAACCTGTGCGGTGTCGACATCCGAATCCTCCGGATATCGCTCTGGGAACTGTACCTCGAAGAAGATCCGTGCGTCCGTAGCCTTCACTTGGAACTTGACTTGTGGAACTGGGCTGGGCAGAGATGATAGATTTGTAGTGCTAGCAGCAGTGTTGAAGGAGTGGAGTAGCGAGGTCCATATTCTAGAATCTTCTGGAGGGAGGGCGAAGGAGAATGATTCACCGGGAAGGAGGGAGTGTTGGATAAGCTGGAGTTCTTGGAGCTGACTGTCGAGGCACATCGGAACAGTTAGAGACTTGGAGCCGGCACCGCTTTTCTACTCCGAGTCGGACTCAAGAGCGCTTAGTGAGCGCCAATATTTTCGGGTCCAAAACTATGAACTATGAGTAATCATTTTCATAATATCGGTGCACTGAATGCAATAATTACCGGCCCATGAAAAAGTCCGACTTATTATGCTCCATTACTCCACGTAATGGTCTTGTACTGTGACTCGTTCGACGTATGGTTAATGTTTTCAACACTATGACTAGTCGCCGACGCCGTGCTGACAATGTTAACATAGCCTAGGCTCTCGGTATATTTGCTAGTGGATCATGACCTCTCCACTTAGAATCCTTCCTTCAACCTCATCTCTCGCGAGCCTCACAAGCTAGTCTATACAAAATCACCACCTAGCAATTTTCAACCTCGCCTGGAACAACTCGGTAGATCACAAACACACGCTTCCTAAGTATGTATACTCCGCATTTTTGTATATATCCTTCAACTTATACACGTCATTCATTGTCAAGGTCATTCTACATTCACATCAGTCCCGCTGAATGAGCACCACGGACACTCCGACATGCCTGGCATTTTCGCCCGATGGCCAGAAAATCGCGAGCGGTACTGCTTGTTCGGGGGTGACCATTACCGACATATCGTCGAAGAGCAAGTACCAGCTAGAAATGCTTGCAGATGCCCATACGCATATAACTGCTGTGGCATGGTCTCCTGACGGACAAAAAATTATAAGCGCATCACCAGACCATACGATACGTTGCTGGTATGCTACTTCAACACACCTTGTAGGACCACCATTTGGAGGGCACGATGACTTGATCCTTGCTGTGGGATTTCTTCCTGACTCATCTCATGCAGTAAGCTTGTCAAGGGATGGAGAGTTGCTTGTATGGGACACGGGGAGCGGGGCAATCACTCAACGAGTAACTGTGTCAAATGCTGCTCAAACCATTTTCGTGGCAGCTCTGTCTGTCGATAGTACTCTCCTTGTCACTAGTGATACAAAGGGGGGTGTTGCGTGGGAGATACCAAAGTGTGCGCGAATAGCGGAGATCGCGCTTCCAGATATACCATTGCTTCAAGCCGCTATTATACCGAACAATCGTCCTCGAGTAGTACTTGCATTTGGCGACAAGTCTTTCTGGACATGGGATGTGAATACGGGGAAGCATGACGATGCGCGCTTCGAAGGGCTTAATGGAGATGATATCCCATTTGCCATGGCAGCTTCTCCAAATGGCAAGCTTTTGGCGCTGGAAATTGATGGCGACGTCGATCACCCCACACATTTCTATGACATAAAGGGCCACGAATTCACTACCTCCGATATGAAATGTACCCATCCATTTGCATTCTCGCCGGATGGCAATTTTTTTGCAGCTTCGAGCGTGCCCTCGGATTCGAAGGACGGCTCTTCTAATCTAATCATACGTTCAGTGGAAGAGGCAAGCAAACTTACACCACGCATTCAATCCTGACTACTACTAACAAGTGAACTAGATTGTTGGTTGCAGTCCCCTTGATGTGAGATTTAGGTTTATGGTAGAATACTAAACTCATGGTATGTAACAGTTTCCTGCAACAATCAGCGCGAAGGCCAAAGGAAAACAACGTTCGTTGGGACCCAACCCGGCGTTCTTCGATCAACCGCCACATCCTTCTGGCAGTACAAAGGGTCGCCATGTAAGATGTCACAGACTCGAATTCAAGTATATGCTAAAATTAATTTGTTAGATTCGATTTGGAATTGGACCCTCATCCAGCTCTGCTCACCAGCAGGCCTCCCCGAGGACCACCGGTCGGGAGCGGCGTATCCTACCTTTTCCAAAGATATGGAAACGGATTCGTCATCCTCGATCTCCGAAGTCCAATGTAGGGGAAGCTCATCAGACGTCTTCAAGATCTGCCAGCCGGGAACGGCGCATCCCACCTCTTGGCAGCGTTTGGACGCGCATTCGTCACCCTCAATCCCACAGGACAACGTCCACTCCACATGTTGTGGATGTAGCGACTGCACAAGCTAAAAGAGTACGTTCATCGTATTTGTTCTCAATAATGCATCTCAGGAAATTTCCAGAGGACCGTAGTTTCACGTCCACGTAAGACAACGACAACTCAGTCTTCTAGTAGTGCCAAGGCAAATCCCCTTTCGCAGTCTGCGTCGACTGCGGCAGGCTCGGCTCAGGCATCTAGTGACGTCAGGCATAATCACCAAGCAACCGCAGCGTCACCTTTGCCCCGCGAAGTTACATCTCAGAATAACTCGGCACAGTCGTCTAGGCAAGCCGGTCTACCAGGACATACACAAGACCACGTCGATAGAGGGGACCGGGAGAGCGTTGATTCAGGGATCATCTATACGGAGCGTGATACCGAGAGCGTCGAAGCGCATGGATGCTGGAATATTTTCTGGAATTGGTTGTGTTACAAAGGTGAGTTTCTTCAATTCTGGAGTGGACATAGTCAATTCATGCATTGCATTAGCGTTCTGATAGTGCTCATATCCCGCTTGACTATGTTCTATGTAGTATGATATGCTCTATGTAAACATGTAAACCTGTTCTCATGTGGATAGTGCTATGCAGGTCGTGTCAGCATCTTGTACGGTTTGCAAAGAATTGATATGGCAATTACTGTGATGAAGTCGGCCGATAATTGTAGCGATTAACGAGTTACGATAGAAAGCTGGGAACAATCCCCAGTCGCTGACCCTAAATACGATTTTTTAGCAACAAAACGAGTACTGCGCTTGATGGTAAGGCCCGTAAACTTTAGAACATGCTGATGTTGGCCTACCGCTTCTCGCATGTGTTACTAAACCAATCATGATGGATTATTAGTCTCCGTAGTCAGAGCATTAGAAAAAAGATAGTCGGTCCTTCTTAACATTGCATGGACCAGGCAAATTACCCTTGTGTCTCATGACCTTTCAAGCATCCAATCAAACGTCAAATTTCCCTTCGCAACAGCTTGAGAGGACTTTGCTATCTCAGCGACATTGACGAGGCAGGAAAGTAGACTGGGCGAAGCTCACATGTTGCTGCTGATCTGTGAGAGCACGTATCGGAAACTCATTCTTCAGAGACGTGGTTGCACCTTTTAAAAATCATGCTGGTGTTGAGAGGTGCTTCCGTGTTCCTGTTTTAAGATGTCACCACCGTCAGTGCCGAGATAATTACTTACTATTGCCGTTCACATTGGTATCTGCTAACAGTCGTCTGCATCCCGGACAAAACCGAGGCTACGTGGTCCGTGTCAGAAGAGATCAACTCGGAAGTCACAAGCTTCCATATTCACTTATATACGTCTCTGATGCACAAACGTGCCAATTGGCAGACTGAGGAGTCAAACTTTTATGGTGAGCAAACTAAATTCAGCATTATCCTACTGGGTACAAGAAGACAGCGGGTACTTCTTATTCGTCACAGTGCTACTTGCTATTGGTTGGAGGATCGGACTCGACATTCGGTGCCACCTTTCCGGGTTATTCAAGAATGCGGAATGTTGTACCAGATGCTGGTATTGGGTATCATAGTAGGATCCTGGACGTCGTATCTTCAGAGAGGTCAACAAATGTTCCAAAATCTACGCAGAGGGAGAAAAAGATCAGCAGTGGGAGCACAAAAGAAGCTGAACAACACATCCGATAAGACTCCTCGTACCACTTGGACGATGCATGATTGTTGGCCACGGGGAAGGGTATCGAGACAAAGATGAGCGTTGATGAACATTCATTGTCGTCTTTTTCGAGCAGGTAAAGCGAACAGCCCCAATGATGCGTGTCGTACGTGGGTCCAGGGTGAGTGAGTAGGTCGGAGATGTCGAGTATGATTTGATGAGTATGCGATCCAGAACGATTCAAAAACCAACCGCGAAGTCTAACACATACACAGACCTATTGGATAGAAGGCAGTTGTTTTGTTCAAGAAATCTTGATCGCTCGCACAGCCCAGGGTGTAGAGAGTGAAATGTGAAACAAAGAGAGACGAAAAATTTGACGAAGGATAGAAGCGCCTACTGGGAAATGGACGAAACTACATTAATATTGACGGTGCCATGCACAGACAGAACTGGAAGAAATTTGTTCTTTATTTGAATATGGGAAATTGGATATGTTGGAACTTGGAAACGAAGTTTGGCTTACATAAGTGAGCAGGTCTAACACACTGTGGCCTCAGTCGCAGTGCATGGAAACCCTGCCAGGACGAATTTCATTCCCACGATGGGGTCACAGCCACTGGTGTGGATACGCGATCAAGAACATGGCACAATTTGGGACCACCACAATGCTCGTAGAACATAATCACAGAGGTAAACCTTCTTATTTCGACATATTGAACATAAAAAATAGAGTGGATTTCATGTTCACGTTCATTTCCCGGATCCAGATACACGTGTGTCTGGTACAAGAAATATTGGTAAACGAAGAAAATTTCAAAAATGGTTGCATTATCCATGATCTAGGGATTGCACAGAGCAAATTCCGTTTTTCATCAACCGTGAAGATTAGAGACATCAACGATAACACCCCGCCAGAAATTTGAAGGACATACCCAACCTGTCACCGATGCAATACAACTGCCCGACGGGCAGCGGATCATCACTTGTTCGATCAGCGGCTCACTGCGAGTATGGAACTTGGAGAGAGGAGAGCAGATGGGGGACGACTGGCGAGACATAGAAAGTGACAAGTTCACACCATAGCATTGTCTCTGGATGGGAAGAACTTAGTGAGCGGGAGCGAAGATAGTGTGGTGACGTTATGGGACGTTGACACAGGCAAGGCCAGCATGAAATGGACTGGACACGGAGATACTGTGACATCTGTCTGCTGGAGTCATGATGAACATCGAGTGGTGAGCGGATCCTTCGATGGTACTGCAAGGCAATGGAACGTGGAAAGTGGAGAAAGTATCCTCGAACCAATCAAGACCAGACACGAAGAAGTGGAGGCATTCGTCTATTCGCCAGACACAAAGATGATTGCGATTTCTAGATTCGACGAGACCTTGCCTGCTGGACCTGGAGATTGTTCGGTTAAGGTCTGGGATGCTAATACAGGGGCAGTGGTTACTACTCTCAAAGGACACACAGACAGAGTGTCCTGTCTAGGTTGGGGCGCGGAGCCTATATCTGGGTCAGCTGATCACTGGATTAGGATATGGGATACTTCCACGTGGAGGCAAATCATCGGTCTGGATGAGTACACTGCCGTTGTTAGTGCCATTGCAATTCATGATTGCATCTTGGCAAGTGCATCGCGCGACAAGACAGCGCGACTGTGGAACCTCGATGACGGCCAGCCAATCAGTTCACCCCTCAAACATGCAGATATAGTGTCCTGCGTGTCGTTTTCGGCAGACAGACAGCTAGGAGCCACCGGCTGCCACGACCACAATGCGTACGCATGGACAATCGTTAGAGACACTCCAAGCAGCCCGCAGGTTCGGCCTCCTACTGAAAGATTCGGGTGAGTTTTTGGGGATCTTCTCATTGCGTCTGTGTTCGGGGCACTGAGGGCACCTCCTGCAGGACCGTAACAAGCCATTGCCCGGTCTATAAAAAAAACCATTTGATTTCTATTTCATTACCATTGGAGTGGGGTACCCCTCCAGCGGGGGGGGGGTGGCACATGCGGGTGTTTGCCACCATTTGCGTAGCTTAGTCAGTAGGAGTGGAGCCTTCGGGCGTTATCGTAGGTAGCAGGTTGAGACCACACCAGCTTCCGTCTGCCAGAGGTAGGCACATTGCCAGCCGCGCCAGTCCACCGTTGTAGATTGATTTCACTCAATATCAGATGCAGCAAGTCAAGGACGAACTATCCATATGGCTGGGGAACTGGGAGGGGCGAAAGTGGGTGCACACCCTGGAGGGGCGAGAGTGGCTGCAGACCGCGAGGGGGCGAGAGTGGCTGGGTACCTGGGATGGAAACGACTGGCTGAAGACCCCGAGGGGGCGAGATATGTTGCAGACTCAGATCAGGAGAGAGTGGCTGCGAACCCAAGGCGGGCAAGACTGGCTGTGGACGCAAGACGGGCGAGATTGGCTGCAGACCAAAGGCAGGCGAGACTGGCTGTGGACCCAAGACGGACGAGATTGGCTGCAGACCCAAGGCGGGCTCGATTGGCTGCAGACCCAAGACGGGCTCGACTGGCTGTCAATGCACACCCAGGATGAGCGAGACACCCCATTTATACCGCAGCCACCGTATAAACGAGAGTCGCTGGAGAACCAGGGCAGGCTGTTGTGGCCGCATACCCAGGGTGAGGCTTATATGCCGCCCATGGGAGATAGTATACCGGAGCCACAAAGAAGAGAGTGGTCGAATACGCAGGGAGAGCGAGATTGGATCCAGCCTGGGAGCTGGAAAGACTGGCTGAGCAGTGGAGAGTGGTTGCAGACCCCGGCTGGGCAACTTTGGATACAGATCCAGGGGAAACACTGGTTACAGATTCAGAGTGGGCAAGATTGGCTGCGGACCCGGTGCGGGGGAGACTGGCTGCAGACCCAGAGTGGAGAAGACTGGCTGCAGTCAAAGGACGGGAGACTCTGGCAGCAGACCCAAGGCGGCAGAGATGTGCTACAGACCCGAGACGACGAAGACTGCCTGGATACTCCCAGCAGTCGACACTATCTCAAGCACCAGAGACCGGGCGGGTGGCTTTATTCCCAAGGCGGCGAATGGCTGCAGACCCAGGGTGGGCGAGATTGGCTACAGACGCTTGATGGTCAAGCATATCAGGCGACTTGTGTAGAATTTCTCAGCATTGATTTTTTCACCCCTCCGACTTGTTGCGAAATTTTCGCCTCATGTGACTAGCCATTTTGCCGAAAACCCCACCTGCCTTTTGTAATCGATGATGACGTCACTGTTCAAGCCGTCTTTTTATTTTTTATTTCCTTGATTATTGTCCTTTGCAGGGGCCGGGCCCTATGATGGACATTACCTACACCTATGTACGTTTGCTCATTGTTCACTATGTAATCTATATGTCAGCAATGGTTCTGGCCGCTGGCGCGAGCGAGAAAGATTTGGCCTTCTTCAGGCGTTCCCAGATTATTTGGGTGGTTGCGTCCTTCCGTTGTTGCCTCCTCCTCCTCTTCTGGGGTGATACGTCTCCGAAAACGCTCTCCTAAGATTTTTGTCGCTGAGCCTATGGCACACAAACATCTCCGTTCTTTCGAGCATATCTTTCGCTCTTTCAATTCCTCCACTTGAGTCTTGCAAACACACTACCCCAAGGCCACGACCTCCACATAGTGCTGCCGTGGTCCGGTTCGGTCCGGTTCAGAGGGTCCTGGACGAGAACCGAGAACCGGACTGTGGTCCGGTTCTGCAAAATCTTCGAACCCCGAACCGGACCACAGAGAACGGTTCTCTGTGGTCCGGTTCGGTTTTTTTCTGGTCCGAACTCGAACCGAACCCGAAAATTTTCAGTGGTGAGCGTGAAAAAAAAATCATTGAAAGACTAGTTTACACATCAAGTAGCTACTCCAATGGCATGGCTACATATGACTCTATGCCTCTGTAGCCGCTGATCCAAGAGCTAACTGATTCGATCTATACAAATGGTGAGAATGAAATAAAACACAATAACAACCAATGCTTACTGTCGATGTTAGTGGGTAGTGTGAACCTGCGGCATCTGATCCAGACAAGCAATTTGAAGTAAGCTGCCTTGTAAGGCACGCATCAGTGAGAGTGTTTGTTAGAATTGAAATCATTTTACCTCCATCGTCAGCGAAGGAAGACATTCAGGACAATGAGAGAGGTACGTGCGGTTTGAGTTGCACCTCCATTCTCAGATGTTGCCGTCACCTTTTTTTATACACAGAACAGGGAGAAAACACCTGCGCGTCTCGAGTGAGAGGCGGCGGGTGAGAGACAGCGGGGTGAGAGACGGTGGGCGAGATACAGCTAGCACGCCGAAGAGAGGTAGTATCACGGCCACCGGAAAAAATGCGTTCGACAGCAACAGCTGAGCCTAGAATAGCGAGAATATCACGAGCCAGATGTGAGAGGTCATTGAGGTATGTTGGGAGTGGGCAGCGCACCTTGTTCGTCTCCTTGACAACTTTCTTTCTCCCATTCCTCTTCTCCTTTCTCTTTCCCCCGGCGTCTTCCTTTCTCCTTCACCAAAGTGTCGTCTGCATTCGCCTTAGCCACACCAGCATTTGCTGGCGTGTGCTGGGCACATGGGCTAGACACTGGTTGTTGCTGGAGTGGGGTAGTGGTTGCAGCAAGTGGTGGTGGTGGTGGCGGCACGGTTAACTCAATCAGTAAATAAAATGAAAACGGATATACAAATAACTACCTTGAGGACAGAGTCTTGAGAGTTGATTGATTAGTAATAACCTTCAAAAAGGCTAAAAGTAGCCTAATTAACCAATAGTGCAACTCCCAAAGACGACACTTTGACGTCGACATAGAGACTGACGTTGTCGTAGTTGAAGTCGAAGTCGAAGTTGACAATGGGTTCGGGGTTCGGAATGGTTCAGGAAGGTCGAACCAGAACTGGACCGTTTGGGAAGATCTAGAACCGAGAACCGTTTTCCGGTCCGGTTCTGGCTGGCGCGAGAACCATGGACCGAACCACGGAGAACCGGACCAAAAGTCCGGTTCGAACCATGGTTCTGGACCGGACCGCGGCAGCACTACAAGTTGCCCTCTACGATAGCAATCAGTGAGTATTAAGATGTTGCACATAACTTCCATGCAGGCTTAAGTAGTCCGTATCAACTGTACACCATGCAACGCAACTGCTATTTCTCTCGCTTGAAATTGCCGATAGTTCAGCTCCTGTCCTCTAAAATCCGAATCACCTTGAAGTGCTATACCTTGTCTGGTGGGTTTGAATTGCCTCTTCCGGTATCTAGAGGCTACATGCAAGATATATACGGATCACAATGTTGATTGCGTATGTACACGAACATGCAGGATAACATGAGACAGTATTGACCTTATGACAGGCCTCCAAATGTGACACCAATTGTTACAGGCATCCATAACACCTACTGGAGCCCCAGCTCTGCCTACGCCAACCCCTGCTCTGCTAGACTCCCCATGCGGTGGCACGCCGCCTGCACTTAGAAAGACAGCGGTCTGGACCGCTGTGACGCCGCCCCTGGCGCTATGACCCCGCCCCTGGCCTAGACGGCCTTGTACCTAATCCATGAAGGCTGTACGCCTCATGGTCACCCTAGATCAGCGCATGTATACCACATGTCACTTCATGAAGATCCGGAGCGCCCTTGGCGCCTCATGGTACTTATGCGCAGTCACACTTGGCACTGCATGCTTGATCAGAGGTTAAGCCTCATGTACCTTATCTGACCTCATGTCTTGTTATCATAGATCCTAGATATACTATAGATTACAGACTGAGCTAGAATACTTACATGTAGCACATATAAGTAGACAGATTATTGTACTTAGACTTTACTTTAATCTACTAGGTTCATCCCAGAACTTGTTCAGCTAAGCCTCCCAGCTCAGCTGCCTAAGACCGCACTTCTAAGTCGCTCCCCGCTTCTTAGCCGTATCCGCTAGCTCTGTATCTCGACGAGCGCCGTCTTACCGAGATCACCGGAGGAACCCTTGACGTTCCGTCAAGCCGAGAACCACCCTCAGCTTCAGTAGACTCACACGAGTCGTCGCTGAGAAGACCTATCCTAGTTCACACACGCCGACCGACGGTCAGCATAACACCAATAGTCATAGCTAGGGAGATACCCTGAAGCCTATCCTCGCATAATTTGCTCATGACTGGTTCTGCTAGCACTGCACATCGTGTCCTGCGTGATTGAGTATCCACTAGTCTGTTATATGACTGCGTAGTAATGGTTATTAAATGCTTCGAAAATAGCAGGGCAAAGAGCAATAGCAATAATGCGCGCGCGAACAGATATGTTGATAGATAAGCTTTACGTAGCGTGTCGAAGTGAAGGGTCCTCGTCATGGTATTTCACGAGATGGCGATCATGAAAAACAGGAGCCGAGCTCTGAAGCAACGACAATAAGTCACACTCACTACTCAGGAGGGTCTATACAGACGCTTGAAAGAGGAATAGCCAATATCGACAGGTGTTAGCTGCGAGGATATGGTTAGTCGATTCACATGAATGCAGACATGTGGAGTACGGAAGTCTGGAGGGTAGGCAGACACATTTTGGTGGCCTGAAGAAGGGGGGTCAAGCTAAATCTGCCAGGTGTGAGTGGTAAAGGGGACATTCTATGAACCGACAAACTGAGACAGGGCTTTGTTATCTACCACTGGCATGCGTCTGACTGTCAGTGATGGGGTGGGCAGCTGGGCTAAGACGCCCCGGAACCGAGCATCTTGACTTGAAGTGGTCATATAGTGTGTGCATGCTGCACAAACACTTCTATGGGTACAGGGTATATGCAGACTATATCGAAGCTGATATCCGCAGATCTGAATGTGGATGACGTTGAAGTCGTCGATCAAGTGACAGCATTGACAAATGCTTACTAATAACTTAGTAGCATCAACCGGGCCGTACCTCCGAAATGAACCAGAACCATAACGTTGTCGTTAGTGGTCAACTGGTCACAGGCTGGATCTATGACAAGACTCAAATAATTGATGTAAGTAGTACCCACTCTGAACCTGGACTGAACAAGTTAGAAGACTGGCTTGCATTAATTACTTCATTGTCTATACTTACCTCCGAGTCGTGGCATGCTAGTATGCACTATCACTGTTCAAATCATGCCCTACACATTTCGATCAATTTCCGTCATTTCTGTGACAGGGTTTTCAAAGACTTGTCCAGATCTCTTTCCCTGCGCCTCAGAACTCCATGGCTGACAATTATGGTTAGCGGTTCAAGAATCAAGTAAACGCGCTGGCCATGCTTCAAAACTTGTGCCCAAGGGTATTTAGCTCGTACCAGAATCCTCTCCCTTCTCCCATACTTCTTGCATCTCCACTTCGCTCACACTAATTCACCACTCGTGTTCAGTGAAGATTATTATAATAGGTCATATCCTCCGAAAACCTGCGAAGCAACCGTTCGTAAAAGCTCGGTATGTCATCTCATGGGCTCACTAACTGTGGATGAGTGCTCATGAATTCCATTGCTGCCTCTGATGCTTTCTTACTCCAGAGCTCACCCCTTAGTCGGGTCCAACAGGCCATGCGGAAATGTGCGAAACACATCACCAAGAAAATTTCTGTGAGTAGACTACTGAATTGTTTCGGTCCTCGTTTTGAATATGGCTGACATTGTTCAGAAACTCTTCAAGCGGTCTCGCAACCACATTCCTGAGATCCAGAATGTCGACCTTCAAGACGTCCCATCGAATCAGAACATCGAGGTAGGTCCTTGAAATCGTAATCCCAGATCAACTTTTTCATCAGAGGCGCCCAGGACACGTCACATCCACACCCTTTGACCGACGACAAGCTTCCCACAGCTGAAATCCCCAGTGACTGCGTTAACCAAGGTACATCTGGAGAATCTGCTTCGAAGGTACCTGCATCAAATTATATGGTTGTCATCTCTAAATTTTGTTGGTCGTACAGGTTCTTGACACCCTCTCTGGCGTGGAGGAAACTCCTACTTTCATATCAGTTCATGCTGAACTTCAGGGTGCTCACGAGGCCTCAGAACACGTGAAAACACTTGGGGGACATGCGCTATCTGTGACATCCACTGCCAACAATGCCCCAGCAAGTCTCACTGCTGCAGATGATGTCAACACCGCATACCTCCAACCCCTGAAAATTTTCGACACTGCCATCGAGAAGATTGCAGATGTAGGGGCCATTCTCCTTCGTTGGTAGCGAACTAATCAAGTTGTAGGTGCATCCATATGCAAAGATGGCGTTGGGCGTACTTTCTGTTGCAGCTAAAGTGCGTTCTATGTTGCTCAGAGATCTGCCTCCTCTCAGAAGCTATGGTTACATGCAGATTATTCTTGCTCAAGCAGAACGCGACGAATCAGTACATCGCCTTCTCCAGAAATTAGATGAAGTCTATGGCTTCATTGCCCAAGACGATAATCTTTCCAAGGTTAAATCAATGCATGATGTCATCGGAAAGATTGCTCAGCAGACTCTCGAATGTGCCTGTTTCATCAGGGAATACTCGGAGACGAAGAGCTTCTGTGAGTCGCAACTATCGTATTCGCACATGACTCTTATACTTGCTATGATAATAGGGAAGAGAGTCGGTAAAAACATCATTGCAGAAACGGATGATATCATCGCACGGTACAGCAAAGCCCTGGATGGGCTTATGCAGCAATTTCGGGATCAAGTTCATCGGGACGTAGCTATCTTTGTCCACTCTGCGGGTGAGGATTCATACATGCTTGTGATTTTAAACGTACTCATACCCTCAAAGGTGAAACACTCAATCTTAGCGGCATGCTTTATGCAGGGGGCGCCGGATTAGATACTGCGAAGCAATGCCTATCAGGTACTCGCACGGACATTCTCTCTCAAATCACCGAGTGGATCAACAACAGCAGAGATCCTGTTCCGCATGTAATGTGGCTATCTGGCCCTGCTGGCAAGGGTAAATCAGCCATCGCCCACACAATTGCCAACTGGTTTAAGGAAATGGGAGGTCTCGGCTCATGTTTTTGTTTCGATCGGCAAAGAGAAGCAGACCGTCGCCATGAAAAGATTTTCTCCACAGTTGCACGCGACCTTGCTGACCGTGATCCTGGGATGAAACGAGCGTTAGTGGATGCAGTCAAGAATGAAAACTCGCTCAAGAACACGACAGACATTATCCAGCAGTGGCGCGAGCTTCTGATGAAACCGCTAAAGAAGTTCTCTGCGTCAAGTGTAGGGCCCGTCTTGATAGTTATCGAAGCACTGGATGAGAGTGGTGGAGTGGAGACGCGGCGTAGCCTCCTCCGGATACTCTCCGGTAGACTTCAGGACAAAGGACTCCCCCAAATCACTGAACTTCCTTCCAACTTTCGGATTCTCGTCACCTCTCGCCCGCTTCATGATATCGAAAAGGAGTTTGAAGGTGTTGATCATATTCTACGGTTGTCCATGGACAATATTCCATCAGAAGTCGCGGAGCGCGACATTCACACCTTCATATCTAGAGAGCTGAAAGAACTGCCAGAATTTCAGGACAATCATCTTGTGACACTCGCTGCAAAAGCCGATGGACTCTTTGAGTGGGCACGTCTTGCGTGCGGATACATCAAGGAGCCCGAGCTCGGCTCATCTTCAATGGACTGTTTCAATGTTGTCGTGAACCACAATCCTGGGGAGCGGGAAAACTTGTTGTATGATAAGACTGTGCAGTTGTGGGATTCAGCGACAGGACAGCCATTGGGTGAGCCCTTGCAGGGGCACACTCTACCCGTTTTGTCAGTCTCATTTTCACTGGATGGTACTCGCATCGCGTCTGGTTCGGCGGATAACACTGTGCGGCTGTGGGATGCAGTGACGGGACAGCCATTGGGTGAGCCCTTGCAAGGGCACGCTCTACCCGTTTGGTCAGTCTTGTTCTCACCGGATGGTACTCGCATCGCGTCTGGTTCGGCGGATAACACTGTGCGGCTGTGGGATGCAACGACTGGACAGCCATTGGGTGAGCCCCTGCAGGGGCACACTGGAATCATTTACTCAGTCTCGTTCTCACCGGATGGTACTCGCATCGCATCTGGTTCGCATGATAACACTGCGGCTGTGGGATCCAGCGACGGGACAGCCATTGGGTAATCCCTTGCAGGGGCACACTCGACCCGTTTGCTCAGTCTCGTTCTCACCAGATGGTACTTGCATCGCGTCTGGTTTGCAGGATAACACTGTGCGGCTATGGGATGCAGCGACGGGACAGCCATTGGGTGAGCCCTTGCAGGGGCACACTCTACTCGTTTTGTCAGTCTCATTTTCACCGGATGGTACTCACATCGCATCTAGTTCGAGGGATAAGACCATCTGGCTGTGGGATGCAGCATCTGGACAGACATGTCAGGAGAACACAGAGGCAAATTCATCCTCATTCCCTCTGCATACAAGCTGCACCACCCCTCACACACAGGAGCTTCCCATCGTGTCACCCATTACTTGGAACCGCGAATTCATTTCCTTTTCATCTGACTTCAAGTCCGAACGCGCGCTGTGCAACTCTGCTGACCTCCTTGAGGGTATCTCTCATCATGATTCCAATTCGACCCTTCTCTCGCTGCAGGCTGATGGATGGGTGATGGGACCCAATTGTCGGCTCCTTTTCTGGATACCTCCCGCTTCCCAGTATGCAATTTGTACTCCTTGGACTTCATGGGTGATCCCAAGAGGTGCCGAGCTTGATTTGAGTCGCATGGCACATGGAACACGCTGGTCGAGTTGCCGAGATGTGTGAGTTCTTAGTCTTTACCATCCATCCTTGCATTTGCTAAACTCGATACATTTAGCCCCACTTCACGATGATGTTTTTGCGATAGTTGATTAATGGAGATGTTAGATAGATATGAATCAAGTGTCAACTTTTACTTGTCGATCTTAAGTGCCGCTCGATGTTGTCGTTGTTTTAGATATGGCCAGACCAGGTTACGCTCTGTTCCGGTGCTTGGTTGTTGTTGTATTCCGATATATATAATTGATTCTATTAACATTGAGCATTTTACAACCTTTTATGTGACACGTCACATCAGGAAAAACCCCCTTTTAATATAAGCGAAAATTCGATCAGATTTTACCGAAGGTAGATAATCGTGTACCATTTTCTCGAATGTGCGACAATAAGATCAAATATTCAACCAATTCGACTCATGTGATAAATGGCCCACAGGATTCGCAAAATTGAGAGAAAATTGTTTGGTACATTGTAGGGCTCGGTGAATAATTCACGGCCGATTTCTAACATTTGTTAGTAACATCGGGCGCTCCAGGGCCATAGTTAACACAGGTTAATAACAATTCCTAACATTTGTGTTACTAACGTGTTAGAAATACATTATTAACATTGTTAACAACAAAAATGCAGTTAACAATTGTTAAAAAGGTCGTCTGTGAGCACTCTGGAATCTTAACTCAGATTAGTTTTAGGGGCAGTGCAATTTGCAAATGAATTCCGGATCACGTACAGGGACACCATACATCTCGTAAACTTTCTCTGCTCCAGCAGTGATGTCATGGACCCACTTTTTGAGCACATTGTTTGTAGGGTATTTTTCGTAATATAGCATCAAGATACCATGCAAGGCACATATTGCTTTTCCACGTTCTAGGATTGGAATAACACCATCACCTGAAGTCCGAGCCTTCCAGCCAAAGACAGACTCCAGTTGTTCACCTAGAGTCGCTACCTCATCACCAGTCTTCTCAAGTATATCAGGATCCAAGGAAAATTGTAGAAAGGAGGGGTACTGGGAGTCATAGTAATTATCAGCCAAGGGAAGCTGGGAAGGTAGGTTGGTGAGAAGAATATTAAGCTTGTCGAGAGTGTTGACAAACTCCTCCGTTGTGGGTGACTCGGACATATTTTCAGATAAGAAAAAAGCTGGGCAAATACTGTAGAGATACGACACTAGGTTCGTCACGTGCAGCCCATGACGATGTCACGCTTAGTCTTACAGGTTCGAATGTCCAGGTGACCTGTGACCTTACCCAAATAGATTCGCCTGCGGATCGTAGTGCTTCGCCGCTCGCAACGCCGTTTGCAACCATCTGACATGCTGCTTCATGATTCAAGCAACTTGCTTCAGTCTGTCATGGATTCGCCTCGCATAGCGCTGACTGGTAACGAGTGGAATTTGTTCAGAAGAATGATCCAGCTGGATGGACGAGGATTGCTACTGCTCAGTACAAGACTGTCAGCGTTGACCAGGCAACAAACTCCGAGTCAGAGAACGAGGCCACTGATACTACCGGAGCCAAATCCCCCTTCGACGATGCTAGCGAGCATGACCTCGATGCCAGTGACGTGCCAATGGATGCACTCCTTGATCATATGGCTTCCGGGGGTGAACACGTCCGTTCTGACTGCCGTATCGATGCAGATGGCGGACTTCTGTGTTCAAACCACTCCGAAGTCTATGATGTGGGTGACATTACTGCCAAAGATGTGGAGAGTGGCTCGAATAGTGTTCCAAAGGTTGATTACGGGCGTGGAAAGCGTAGACGCATCGCAAATTCGATGTATGATGATTTCTGGTCCCATTAGCGCATAACCTATGTTTTTTTCCCATATGTCACAAATTAGCTTCGTCCCACCAAAAATTCATGTGACAGTCACACCAAATAGATTCGATTCGTTAAGGGCTGTGACCTGTGACGAACCTAGTGTCGTATCTCTACAGTATTGTGATTAAACGCTTGACTGTTACCTGTAACAATTGTGACATTTGTCACTCAGAGTGTTTCTAAACGAGATTTAAATACTAGATTATACATGACTAGTAGTCGACTGATGCAGCTGGAGGCTCTTGTATTGAACATATGATTGTTAACAATTATTAACAGGCTAAAAGTGCGTCTGACTTTCCTCGGTGTTATTAACCGGTTAATAACTGATGTTAATAACCGATGTTAGTAACATCTGTATTTCTCACCGAGCCCTAGTACATTGGTACTGCTAGTAGTCGTTTTCGACCAATAATGTTATAGCATAATATGATTATACTAATTTATGTATGCCGTGAGCCACATGTTGGACTTCCAACAGATGAATGAGCCTTTCTCGCTCCTCGCACCATCTGATTTCAGTGTCCCATGGTTCAGACGTTCTTAATGGTAATCACGGACTTACACTATTTGATTTGCGGCTGACAGGTATATCGGGACATAGCGGAGTGTGTCAAATTTTTGAGTCAATGTTTCCGAGTCACCCGCCACACGCTGATTTAGGCTTTCTGATCTCACTCTCACCCCACACAGTCCAAGTCCATCGGATTCAGTATTATGTCCCTATCCTATGCACAACACACCTGCGACCATGCGAGCTGCAGAGTTGAGAAGGAAGAATCATGCACTGGCGGAAGTTAATGAGTCCGAGTCACCTGTACGTTTCCTGGCCATCAGATAATTTTTTTTTACTGATCACTGAACGTTTCATATTCAATGTTCACATAGTAGTATATGAAGGCCTCAGTGGCCACGAGTCTGCAGCGATTGGCGGTGCGTCGCTCTCTCAATACACGAGAGCAAGTTAACATACCATATTCCATCAGTACCTCTACAGTACGTATCACTACAATTGTTCGAGAAGCTGGCCTCGACGACCTACTTTCGAATTCAAAGGTGAGTTGATGTGCATATCTCATTGTATATTTTCACAACTGAACGCGCTCTGCCAGGCCAACAAGTTGGCACTCTATGTATGTGTCTAGACCAGTGCTACACAACCTCCGGTCCAACGACATCTGCCTGCTTATCGGGTGCCCCAAGGTTTTTTCGACGGTGTTCCACCAAATGGTTCCCATGTATGTCATCACGATTCACTATCAATTCTATTTGTTTTCCTGACCTCTGGCATGTTCTCAAGGCGCGCTGGCTCCTCAGTATCGCCTGGCAGACCATTTTCGGCCGTTTATTCATATTCCGTCTTTGCAGGTACTCGAGCCGCGGCCTGGTCTGGCTCAAGCCCCAGCTTTAGGCTGGCTGAATGTTCACATGTACGAAGGCCCAGTCCATTTTTTTGTTGGACAACATGACATCTCTGAGTTGTCTCATAGCGGCCTCAACTTGTTGCACATGACGACGGTATGTGAACAAACCCATTCTGCTACTACTTACTGATGTTTAGTACATAAACAGGACATCACACGAGCACATTCTACCACTACTGATCAGCACAGCGCCATGGAGTCCGAGTCTGATGCCGAGGATACAGGTCTGACCAACCTGATGGAGATGTTGTAGTGGGTCGAAGCGCAAGACTGAGGAACCTGGCGCAGCCGAGAGTCTCATGTTCCTCGATATTGAGGGTATGGCAGAGGAATGATGAATAGTACTGGTCATTAGTTTGTATTTTCTAGATTCGAGATTCAATGATATTTGCTTGATGGCATTGGAAACAATTGGACAATGGCCTGAAAATACTGTTCTGATTGTTGCAAATTGAGATCCGATTGGCGAAAATTTGCAAAGGACTAAAATAATTAATCGAATTGGTGAATCCATCGTATCCTCGCAGATTGACGCAAATTGGATCACATTGGATCCGATTTGAGAATGAGGTTTTTCCTGATGCACCAACGTATGCAGGAGTGATTGACTCATGCTCACTTCCGAACTCTGCAATAGCTGGCGCCCAGGAACAATGCTTGCCTGCTACTCGAGTTCCTTCGATCAATCGGTCTCCGATGAGTACCACAGCACATCGGTGTGTTGCATTGCTGAAATACTTTGAGCGCACTGACAGTAGTATCGTCTACGTAGTACGGGACCATGCCGTTCATTACACTGGTGATTCAGGCATAGTCCCATAAACGTCGGACATTTAGTCCACACAAATCAAGTAATCATTTGATCAGATATTCTACTGCACACAGATTTCACTGTTAAGTTCATTGACGTTTTGCAAACGCGCAAAATGGTGCGCTAGCATGGTGTGCAATACGCGTCTTTACACATCTCATCCTTAGCTCGAGAGACGTCTGACAAATTCGACCAATGCACTAAACGATGATATTAAATAAATGTATAAAATTTGTTGAAAACGACTTACCGGACAGGACGCCCAGTCATTCCTTTCTCTTGATATGGTATTGGCCGCGTGAACTGAAATGAAATTATCAGCGAACGGAACTAAACAGAGGCAGTCATGATAAAGGGCGCGTTGCGAACTAAGCCATTGCTTAGATCGCACTTATGCTCATGGCAGACGTCCTGCATTTGATTTCATAAGCGGCAAATTCTGACCTCCATAGTTCCAGCAATGTCAAGGTGAGCCCATCGGACAGAGGGTTCTTGTCCATCCTTGGCCTCAATACCATCTACGAACGCCTTGAGGAACAGTGCAGCGGTACATGAGCCTGCTGGTTTCCCGCCAGTCTAAAAAAAACAGAAGACAATGTCAAGTTCGAGCAAAGCTAACGTGAAGAATAGGCGACCGACGTTGCACAAGTCAGCGTTAGAGGAATAGATTTGTGGTCCATAATCTTCGTCGAGGGGCATGCGCCAAAACCGGTCGTACTCGTTCTCTCCGGCAACACTCAATCGCTCCCAAAGGGCATCGGAGGTCTAATGCAAGAGTTTAGTTCACGGCGTGTCGGTGGGTAGTGATGAGATGACGAACCGTGAAAACACCGGTGTAGATCTCACCCAGCGCGACATCCATAGCCCTATTCAATAATGAATTCAAGCTGAGAAGTGTGAACAATCAATATATACCCGGTGAGAGTGGCAACGTCGATGATTGTGTGCGGCTTGAAGTCAGTTGATGCGTAGTACAACGCATCTTTGAGAAAGTGAGTATTCATCACGACGTTAGTAGTTAGTAAGAGTGCTCACCAGCTAGAACAAGGCGACCTTCAGCATCCGTGTTATCGACCTCGACGGATTTGCCGTTCATAGCGTATATTCTGACAAATGGTCAATCCAAGACATGACGAATATCGTGCTCCAAGTCTTACACATCACCTGGCTTGGTAGCTTTGGGACCGGGCAAGTTCTCGCAAAGCGGAGTGACGGCGAAAACATTGATTCTGCAACGAGAATAAATAAAAGTGAGGGTAGATCGAAGAGGACATCAACATACGGGAGTTGGAGCTGAGCGATGGCGAGTAGAGACGATACGACTGTAGCTGCCCCACCTGCAATTCAAAGTTAGTGACCACTCTCAAACTCAGTTCAATAGACTATACCCATGTCGCCGCGCATCAGCTTCATGCCCTGTATCCAGTTAGGTACGGTAAGCGGAAGACCAACCAGTTGAAGAGCGATGGTCTTACTGCTGAAGGTTTCAAGCTGATTCCTCCACTGTCGAAAGTGATGCCCTTGCCCACGAAAGCAAGAGGTTGTGCGTCTTTTGAAGGGGCACCCTTGTAGTGGCTTTTGAAACCATCAAAGTGTAAACGATAGTGCAGAAAAAGAGGACAAGGTGTGCTTACATCTCGAGGAACTTCGCTGGCTGATCAGTCCCCTGAGTTACCGAGAGGAAAGTGCGCTACATGAGAGCACGTCAATATTGAACATGCATCAAGTGTAAAATATGTACCATGCCCTTTTCAGCCGCCCAAGCTGTCAAGACATTAATACATATATTAGAACTTCAAAAACTAAAGAATATCTAACCTTCATCGCGAACAATAACCTCCACGTTGGGGATACCGCTAAATTCTGCTTGGACACGCTCGCAGAATGCCTTGCAACATAGTGATATGAATTCAATCACTTGGAGAGCTCAAAGATGAACGTACAGTAGGTGTCATCATATTTGCGGGCAGTTCCATTAACTAAGGAAGTCGGTTATATTCTCCCACACAGATCAAGAGGCCATCCGGTTCCATGAACTCACTGTTCTCGCAAGGTTCTGCGCATTCGCATAGACGACACCACGATCCCAGTCAGCAGAGTTGGTATTCGTTGATATTTTAAGCTTCTTCGGCACGCCCGCCGTTCCTCGTGGGTCGAACGCCGATGGAGGCGACGTTTTGAGCGAGAAGTTGTAAAGGGCAAGATGAGCAGCGACGGCTTTGAGAGTACATAAGATGAGGCAAGGTATAGATCAGACTATATCTTACCAGCAGCGTGAGGATCTGTTGATGCATCGATAACAGCCTCAGAAACACCATCACCGAGTCCTTTGACACTCTTGACACCACTGCCAATGGCCTTGCGGACGATTTCTCGTCTTACATCACCAGTTTTGGAGTCAAACCCCTCACCAAGTGACACAAGTGCAGTTACATCGAACGCGGGAGTCCCATAGAAGAGATGGGAACGTGCCAACCTTTGCAGGTTTCTGCGTCTGAGGAAGTGAAGACCACAAGGATGCTGGGTTGACACCTGGAGCAGCATTTCCTGCAGGATTCTTTGGGGTCAACGGGAACAACGTATGCTTTTGACGACATCGTTCGCAGTAGGACTGATGATCGATGAACTGCTCTTCTGGTGAGGCAGGTGCAATGTCATGTGCTATATAGGACCTCAGTGCGTCGGGACTCGGAGCCCGGCGGAAGACTTTAAATTAGAAAGGCCCCACACACGTGCACAATACACATGACTTGCCCACACAAAGCGGGACTCCACCCGAAAGGACTGTCCACAAGGTGGCATCGTTGTCAGTGGATCAAGCTAGTTTCCATAACACTGAAAATCCCTATAAAAGAGCTAGCTCCCTTCATGTTCCCTTCCAAACTTCACCCGTACTTGCGACTTTGATCCCTTGAATGTCTCCCACTGCTGATATAGATACTCGATCTCATACTGGAGGCGCAGAGCTACGACGAACCGACTGACACAGCGATTGGCAAGTACTCCACAATGTCAGACAATAGTCTGCGTGCGAAGGGTGCTACTCTCCGACGCTTCAAGAAGGAGGATGGTGTGATCTACCACATTCCGTCAAGTTCAGACCCTGGCAAGCCTTTTCGCATTTAAACGAGAGTAAACCCATCTTGGTCATCCCCCCTACTCTCAACGGGAAGTCGTTCTTCCCCGTCCATGGCCATAATCCGTCCCCTCCGAGCCGTTCGTCGACTCCTATGCAGGTCAGAGACAGTGGCTCCTCCCCAAGACAACTTGTGCGCATGCAGGCAAGAGCTCCACATCATTTAGGGCCAGTCACCTTCAAAGAATTTCAGGCGCTCATAGACTCCAACAATCAGCATCTTCAAATGGTGCTAAAACGGACATTGCAAGCATTACTTCACGGCGTTCTCCAGCATCTCATTATCCCTAAAGTTCCCTTTGATATTGACGATGTTGGAGGACCAAAGCCAATTTCACAGACTACGGTCGACGATACGCCGCGGAAATATGCTTTAGAAGACCTCAACTTAAACGTTCGCTGCTACGAACGCCACGTCACGACATGGGACGCCCCCGATAGTAAGTTGACCAACTACATATTAGTGTTCCTGCGCTTAGTGTTTTACAAACGCATAGCGCGTTTTTCATCTTCCCGGCGAAGCTGATAATTGCATATCCCTCCACAAATAATTTCGACCCTCTGGTGATTTCAGATGTCACGATCGTCGATCTCGTCTGCACTACAGTCCGCGATAAATGGGCCCCTACAAGTCCCACCCACAAATTGCGCTTAAGACATTTTATGATGGCGCCACGATACGCTACGTGGACCATGCGGCCTACACCCGATTTGTCTCGAGGCATTCATATTGGAAATGTTCCCTGGTGTTCTACCATGGACCGGGCTGGTAATTTCGGCTGGCACTTGCGCTTCTGGATTCCAATCCCATTCGTACTCTTTCAGCGAGCGGAGACAAGGACTTTCAAGATAGACGCCAAGGTACACGTCAATGGAGAGGATGGTAAAAGAAGTGGTTTTAAACGCTTCGAGTAATTTCACGTTGTCGAGGTTGCGGAGTGGCTTGGCGATGTAAATGTAAAATCATACGAATGTCACCTTGTGCAGTATATACTGATACCCATAAAAATTGATACTGGACTCTTGGCAAGTGACGGTGTGTCTGAATATCGTTGCCTACCCTTACGAAGTATCATGGCTACATTGGCTAGTGTCAATAGATCTGGCTCCCCTTGTCTGAGCCTTCAGCTTACATAAAGATAATAATTCTTTATGGAATAAAAATCAAGCGGACTTCAAAAGCCACTTTTCATCAACCAGCTCGAAAGCCACGAATGCTCATCACACAGGGCTTCTTCACGCATCCAATTCCTGAGCGGGCTAAGGTCTGAGTATTCTAATCCTCCTCGATTGGCTCTAGCAGAGCCCAGCTGTAATCAGCTGCGCGACGTACCAGAAAAGCAGCTCATTTTTCATATCCCCAAGATCCTGTGTACAGCAGAGGAGGGCGAGAATGAAAGCTTTGAAAGGCGTTGCGGGGATCGGGCGAACTCATTCATCGTTGATGGATGTTCAGTCAGTCGTCACTATCGCGCCTTCGCCTGCAAGAAGGCGTTCGATAGATGCTATCAGACGTTCCGGCGATCATCGACCTACCTGGGGCACCCTTCTGGCGAACGTTAACGTTTGCCAATCTTCACTTTCCTTTGCTGGGACTCCAACTCCTTGCGTATGAGGTGTGACTGATTGTATTTGACGATGGGATTGGTTCGTCCTTGAGTTCACTTCGTGGCTCGCGTATCCTTCGTGGATCGTGAAACTCGATTCAGACTACTCTCGAACTGGTTCATGTTCGAATTTTTTTCTTGAGCTCCTTTGTGGAGCGTCTTCTTCTTCGTGAAGGATGATAGTTAAACCATACTTATCGGACATATTATTCACCCGGGTCCTCGACGTGCAAGAGACACAATGATTAAAATGCTCAAATAACATGATGTTCGAGTAAAAAAAAAACTACTCGAAATCAAGTACTTCGAAGCCCTGCAGAAGCTCATGCTGGACGAAGCTTTGTCCACCTGCATTGGCATCCTAATTGTTCATGACTTCGAAGGACAGCAACGTCACCCTATTTACTTCCATGGTCATATCGGTCGAAAGGAACTTCTCCTCAGTGGTCGTCTCAAGATACGGGAGACCAGATCCAAGTGGCTCCAAGAACAGATCGAATTGGCAAGATCTCGCCACCTTCGACAAGCCGTTGATTCCATTTTGTTCCATTCCCAGCCTTGAAGTCCACCACTCGATGAGGGTTAAAGTCGCGGATGCATAGCGGTCTCTTCGAGTTCTGGTTGCCGACCAAAGATGCACTCCGGAAGCCAATGACGGAGTGTTTGCAAGGATCGAATGAGCTCTCCTCGAACGTCCGAGTGTGATTTGGGCCCCAGCTGGACCAAGGCAGATTGGGGGAGTCTTCAGTTGCTTTGCCGTAGCAGCTCACGTAGGTGGACTCGAGTTTTAAGAGGGATTGCGCTCGACATAAGACGTAAAGCAGGGATTTTTAGTGAAGGACCCCCCTGAAATGTCCATACTGAGAGCGATCATTTGGTTGTGCGCGCAGGCGTGGGATGGAATGGGGCTGAAGCCGATGCATGCGTATTCAAAAGGACTGTGCAAGGCAGGGAGTGAGAATTTAGCGGTGAGCTGGAGGACACTGGGGGCATGAACGAGTGAATACAACAATAGTTCCCTCGCGTTAACGACGAGAATTCTTTCGTTTGTCAGGAAACTGAAATTCATCGTCTTGCAAGCTGGATCAAAAACTTCGAGGCACTACAAGTCCGGATCATTCATCAGTCATAAAAACGATGCCAGAGGATTCACTGACCTGAAAAGTGTCCTTCGATTTCCAGTTCCAAATTTGCAAATAGTCGGCCACTCCGCCATTTGCTTTGTTAACGTTCCTGAACAAAACACCGTAATAGTCCCCGAAAATTGAGGATCTCAGAGTATAGGGGTCGAGTAACTCCAAGTCGACCTCGTTGTCGAGTGCTTTCACAGAAGGGAATGCGGCTTCACGATGGACTTTGTCTTCTGAGAGCGATCTGAAAATGA
>NW_024541448.1:0-32697 GCF_016758755.1 Suillus discolor | reverse complement strand
ATTCCTCCATGTAAATCGATGCTGAATGAGTTGCCATGTCGACACAGATAATCTTCCCCAGGCAATTACGCAGCTCCCCCGCTGTAATTCGTACTAAGTCATCTTGCATCCAGTGCTGTGCAGCATATGCATGCCAAGTGGATTGCACCAATGCAGGATTGCAGCCCGACTCCTTGTGAATCAGGATGTCCTGTGGGGTGGGAATGGCAATCTCAACAACTGCGGTCCTGGTGAGTTTCAACGACAGAAGACCATGGATGTAAGTGTGTCCGCCATCCTTATAGATGATCTCGCCGCCGGGGGAGTTGAATAGGCATGGCATACAAGGGTCCTGCCTAATATCGGCTCTTCGGGACGTGGAGCGACCTTGAGGGAACTAGGAGTGTGATGGTAATTGGATTCGGGATCATATGAATGTCCATTCATCCCACGTCGGACCGATAATGCCCACAGGTGGGACGATACCAGCCAGGAATTGCTAGGTCAGGATTGGAGGATCAGATCTGCTGCTGTGGGGAGAAAGATGACATCGACAAAACAGTTGACATGCGAGGAAGGCCAAGCTTCTCTGATGATCAAAGTATTTTTGGCCTTGACACATAAGCGGCCTGGAAGGGTTGAATGCATGTAAACCCGGAACCCCTTGGTTTTCAAATGTGTTGCCAAATAAGACATTTTTGAGGCTGTAATTCAGTTTAGATGGTGATATGGCATGTTCTGAAGTTATACTCACAGGGAACAGTGATCAGCCATGTTGGGAGGGCAGACGTTGGCACCACCCCGGCGCTCTGCATAATTAATGTCGTTTGGTCAACTACTCCTCCATCAGAGTCCTCTAGAAGCACTGTGTTTGGCATGCATCAGATGTCCGCTTCCGAAATACTTCGCGTTTTTCGTCGAGAGAGTCGGCTTCTGTGATGTCATCCAACACAGATTCCCAATGAGCGTATGACTTTGGGTCATCACTAAACTCTACCCCCAAACGGTCGTACGGATAGCTAGAGGTGATTTACTGTCAATAAACTGGTTCAAAATGTCATGTGCATAGTCATTTGATGAAAGAACTCGTCATGGCGGATCGTAGGCTGGGGTGAACTTTTCACCGAGGATGTCCATCTTGTCTATCCAAGCACGTCCAGGGTGAAGCTGTGACCTACTCGAGGGCACCGTAACTCTTGCGAGCAATGACATGTGCTGAGCCTTGACGGTGTGAAGATTTTCTAAGGCTAATACAGCGTCTTCATTGGCTGAGAACAACGCATTCCTTGCCTCCGCCCAATCTGGTTCAACATACCAATCGCCCAGGTGCGATGTAAGCTTCGCCTCCATTTGAGGGAAGGTCATGTCAGTGGTGAGATACTCCTCAAAAATGTTCCATGCTGCCTCGTCCTGCAATGGTGTCGGTAACACGAGATCATCGTCATCATGATCAGATATTAGGAACGACTCGTCTAGTAAGGAATGAAATGCGTGAGACATAGATAGCTATTAGTGACGAAACGACTCACCTTCCATATCATCCTGATCATCGTGCATATCATCGTGCTCATCGCTAGATTCAGCATTGAGGTCGAGATACATCTTCGACATAAGTTAGCTGCATGAGCAGATAATGATATCTTGACTCACCTTGGTTCGTTTTCTGAGCTTGTCCAAATCGATTCCAGACATTGAAGCTCGTTTTAACATCAATGATAATTTCATTCTGAGATCGTAATCTAGCTTTATCTTCTATAATTGTCAAGCACATAGCGCGAGTAGAGAGTAGTGAAGTAGAAAAGAAGAAGCATTACACTGAGGATGAGCCATTTTGTAGTGAATCCCAATTTGGACTGTGGACATTCCCACACATGTGATTTGACCATAAATGGGGGCGTGGGAAAGAACAATCCGAGAAAATACAAGACGTCTACTACAAATTTTGAGGTCCAGGAGAGGTGTAAGTATAAGTAATATAACTAATGGTATATAATGCAACATGATAATGATAATCAATGACCGCAGATCTTTAGTGTAAAAATGTCCGGACAAGAAAAGGCTGCTTTCAACTTCTCAGATACAGTGTTTCGAGTCTGAAGCTCGATGTTTTGCAGCTCCTGAAAGGCGGTGTCGAGCCAAGGACGACAGTGAAGCTTACACAATGATAAGTACTAATTATGCTTGGTATCAAGGAAAACTCACAAAGATATCATCTCTGCAATGCGTAGAAATCGCTAGATTCTTTGCAGGCACCATGCGGCATTCATTATCCAGGACCTCAAAGTGCTCAGCAGAATGAGCAGTGCCATAAAAGCTCAACTGTGACTCCTGGATGCCGATAGAGTGTTGAGTAATGCCCAGAATGACAGACAGGTAATTAGGATTGAACGGGGTCGAATCTTCCTCAAACTGCACGCTCAGGTGTCAGATAGAGTGCGCTGGATGGACTTTGGCTAGGAGGGCAAGCAGGTATCAAGGTGGACCACCAAGAATGCCCAAATTTTGCAGGCAGTAATCAGGAATGACATGCCGCTGATGTGAGGAGTCATTGGTAATGAGGGAAGGAGTATGTCCTGGCATAATCCAGACTTGACCAATATTCAGATGCCATGCCAGAAAATCACCTAGAGCAGCAGGGGGACACTCAACGTCGATGCTGAACATATGAAGTAGCGGAAGGTGGACATTTGTTAGCAGTGTGGCCCACTGGATGCCGCTCAAGGCTACGTGAGTGAGTGAAAGATCAGTGATTGGGGAATCACGCAAGGTTGCGAGAGTGAGCTGGGCGACACTCGAGGAGAAAAATGTGGGCGAGTCTATTGACAAACTCCAGAGATTGCATACTTCGCTTGGATCTGAATGGGGAACAAAATCGGGTACCATCGTATGAGGGTGCTCTGCATCAGTGCTTGAATACCGAAAACTAGAGCAACCTAGGTCCTTGATGAGTTGTAACAGAGATGCCAGATCAACTCCCGGGGGTGTGTCAAAGCATATAACCGATGAGATTGGCTTACTACCTCTCAACGCCTCCAAGAAAACCTTGAGGGCTGTCAAGTTATGGTCACCGATACCAAGGAAATCACATCGGAGAACCCGAGGAATGCAGAAGAAAGTCATGTGAGCATACAACGGAAGGGCTAGGCAGCCTTGGGCATTGACTCGCAGCCACATCTGCTCAATGTGGAGGCCCATGGAATGAAAATATAGGGATGCAGCGACATCCCTTGACAGGCGGCAGACTTGTGTGACTGTCCTCAGGTCTGCCACAGGCAGCTGTTCGAAGATCATCAATATCAGCTCATTTGGAAAGGGCCAACATGAAGTCAGTATGCCGCATCCAGAGAAGTCAGCCGGAATGGCGACCTAAGGCACAATTAATGAAATTTTTTGACAATGATGAGGCTGGCTTACTTGCAAAGAGGCACGGTCTGTGCTGTGGTAGTACACTGCAGATATTGGCTGGGCCTGATGACAAAAATAAAACACAGGCGGAGGACTCATGAAAGGAAAGACTCACTGCGAGGTCAGAAATCGCATAGGATCGGGCGCGGGTACGCCGCTTGAAACTGGGAGGGAGGGAGTCATCCGGTGTCTCCAAGTCTGATTTGCGTTTCAAACGCTCTTGAAGTATTTGAGGTCGAGAGTCTGCCTGTAACGAAACTATACTTAATGTCAGAAGAAGACTGACATAAGGAAAGGCTCACAGTTAGGTCGCCAATCACATAGGAGCGAGTGGAAATTTGTGTGAAGCCCATGACTATGACTATTGGATTGAGCATAACTGAATATATCCGACATATTTATACACGTATCTTGAACGTGGTCGGATCCTTGCCAACAATAAACTTGTCTACATGCCAATGGGGATGGACGACTCAGGTGAAATGAGGTATCAACCTCACAAAGCACCATAGGGGAGATTAAACCACTTCGCAGAATTGAACAATAATCCATCCCGAGCAAGCAGCCAAGAAGCTCAATTCGGCCTCAATACTGCCAAGAACAATGAGTGATTGTTTTGCTTGTTGTGTAGGTAGAGCTGACTTACAGTCAATGAATGTTGTAACCAGCGCAGAAATTACTCAAGTGTCACTGTTCAGCGGCACCATTCAAAAGTCTAACGATCTATAACATGTCTAGACTACATTGACGCAACATCAGAAGCGATTAACAGTCTATACTACAACACAATAACAAGTCTAGACTATGCTATGACACAATCACAGAAAGCCTATGCAAATCTAATCAATTGAACAACTGAAATATGGAGGAAAGGAAGACGCAAGAATGAAGGTTTGGAACCATATGTAGTGAGTGAGATTAATCAGACTCTGCTGGCGTTTGCCGCAAGTCAAACAGAGTAACCCACTTGGCCCACTTTGGATTAATCAGACTCCGCCGCAAGCCACTTGGCCCACTTTCGGGTATCTCCATCGGAGTTCAATTCGTCTCATTCACTATTTAGGTTCGAGATCTTCTGTATGTTTTTCTCTTTCTTTCTTTCATCATGTATAGTCCTTCATAGAGTATAATTCGTCTCAATATATATGATGTATTACATAGAGCATTACATAGAGCCGTGATCACGGCCTAATGTAACATGACAATGATGGACTTGTGCCCAACCCACCATGGTTCAGTGACTCCATGAACTTTGAGTTCAAATTAAGCTGATTTATTTATAGACATGGGCTATTTACACCTTCAGTCAACTCTCTGCAAACTCTCCTGGCATTGTGGCAGGATATCCTAATCTTCATCAGAAGGGACTTGAATGTGAAGGTATGTATGTTAACTTACCTGTCAGACGGCCACCCATTGGAGCTGATGGTTTAGTGCTTAGTGCAGCCCCGAGGGACTGCAACCCACGTTTCACTTTGGGAATGAGATTTTCGACTTGGTCGAAAATTTGTCGTGCTATAGCAGGTGAGATAAGATAGTCCTATGGTAGTGTCATTTACATTGATCGGCGTAGAATGAATGATCTGTGTTACATTCTGGTTTTCCACCTCAGTGGTCAGCTCTCCATTATAACATGCTTCAGGCAGCACAATGTCATCGACATCAATGCCCAACATTGCTGTTTGGAGCACTATGTACATGCGCTCCCATAACCGTTCAGTGACAGGATGCATCCTTTTGCAGTGACGCTCTATGTACTTATTCATGCCTTTGTGTAGGCCTCGGATGAGATTTATTTTCTTCGGCATCTGGTAACTGGAGTGAAAAGGTACCAGAACGATGGCGAGGGGTCCAACCTTTGGAATAAAGTGAGTTTTGGCTTTTCTTGGTGACAAGTGAGACTAATTACTTCATCATATGCCATAAGGACATCTGTGCAACCATATGTCCCATTTGTCCTGTTACCCCGCACTGATGGGCAGGTCAAGATCCACAGCGGATCCCATATACACATCCTGAAGATGTTCAATACCCAATTATACGTAAGTGCTGTACTCACATTGTCTGAGCTTCGCTGAAGTTCACGCTCATAGGTCATCAACAAGGCATTTATTCCCCATTGCAGCTCCTGCATCTCGTACGCCTGTAAATTTCCCCTGAGCGCACACGCTGATGGTCTGCCATATGGATTGAATCATGTTTTTACAGAGCTGTTTTTGTGAGAAGGTAATTCTGATGCCATGACTGGTGCAATTTACTGACTTCGTTCGTGAACTCAAAGTATGCCAGGCACTCTTCATTTCGCAATAACAATAGAAGTTGCATTTGAACAGTTTTTTTTGGTTTAATACATATTCCACCGCTTTGTCTCCATTCCTTGTCTTTGTCTCCATTGTCTCCATCCATTCGTCATCTATTCATTGATGGGCACCATTATCAGTGTTGCATCCCGGTGCTTTTCTTGCAAGTCTTTTGTCAGCAAATATGAAATCCATCTCGATGCCAACCCACCAGGTTAAATACACTCGGCTTTTCGCTGGTGTCTCAAAAGTCAATCATGGATGTAAGTGGCGAAATCCAGGGGAGCTCTAGGTTCACTGATGCAGATTTAGTTTGCCAACAAATTTATTCTTACTCGCCATACCAAGACAGTCAATGTATTGGCTGTGAGCATGCATGGAGCATTGCTCCTTACAGGAGGTAGCTAATCATTCCGTTTTCCTTGCTCGCTCATGTTGACAGCTGAGATAGGCAATGATAGTAGAGTCGTGGTATGGAGCCTCACATCTGGTGAAATGATTCAAGAAATTGTTTCACCAGCGGCAGGATATATTAGTGCGATCACTTGGATTGATGTCGACGATCGTGGAGAGACAACCTTTGCATTCGGGGCGTCAGATGGCAACGTCCAAATCTATGAAAGAACTGATGATGTAGTGTGATGGTAGTAGCACCTCTAGGTGACTGATAATGTTTGATCCCGTCAGGCACTTTTCGAATTTTGCAGTACTACGATTGGTCACTCGGGTCTGGTAGAGTCGCTTGCTTGGGATCCCGTGCATCATCGACTGGCGAGTGCCGGTGACGGTCGGCCCCACGTTTGGAACTTCACACCAGACAGTGTGTTACCAAATCATAGTACTTGTGTCGCATTGACTTTGTATTAGAAACTCTCGTTTTCATCACCTCAAAGCTCAATAAGCAGCCATATGTGGCGCGCACTACACTTCTACGATAATGGTACTTCAATACTAGTATTGTATCTTGAAAGCGGTGAAATGTACGTGCACCATAAAAATTGTGATCTTACTCTGACTGTGAGCCTAGTTTCTGCTATTCCATCGAACCCTGGGATTTAAAGTGGCACAAGAAAGTCCAGGGAAGGATGTGAGTTGGCGTTCACTCTGTGCATACAGTTATTGATCCTTACGCTGCAAGTAGGAATACTACCCTCAAGGGCAATTTCCTCCTTGTAAGCAATCTTAAAGACGGGGTTGACAAATATTCTGTGCCTAGCCTTCAATGTCCAGTCTTACAGCCATGTGATCCTGTGCAATGTGCCTTTGCAAATCTCCATTGCTCGACAAGCAGGGCTCATTTTCATCGGGGGCGACGATGGTTTTGCTCGCATATTTAATTATAGTACTGGTGCATTCCGAGGTCAGTTGGAACATGCCAATTGGGGCGATCATGTAAGTGCGGTTCTAGCAATGTATCTCGCTCTATCTAACAAGACGGAGGGTAGTCGTACAAGGGGCGCACTGGGTGCATTGTTGTTACCCGGCAGCTGCTTTGATGGCACAGTAGGTGAAGGTCTGGGCGGGAGGGCGAATTGGTATGTGTTGTTGAATATGTATGAGGCAATTGCTCATCACTTACTATAGACATTGACGGAGGACAAACAAGACCCATAAGTTACCCTCAGCGGGATCTTCACCTGCCTTCCAGCTGCTTTGGTTTGCGATTATTTGCGTGCTCATGAACATGGTCATGCATGCTCTTCAGTCGGGCACAGTATCAGAACTTTTCCTCTTACTTCAAGGCAGTGTGACAGCGTGTCTTGGGGCTTTGTAAACTGTGTAACACTTGACATTTACTATAGTACTACCAGATCTACAAATTGTTTGCGATATCATTGAAACCAGCGCGATCTCCTCACCTCTGATGACAATCAGTCATACACCAAAGTCCTACAGGGTAGGAGGTTAGTACTGGTGCAAGACTTCTATAATGGCAGAGAATTCACCCTATTCATTGCTTGTAGGACCAATTCAGTTCCCCAAGGCATCGAAATAGTGTGGCAAATTTTACTCTTACATACCGGTACAATATCAAGCTGGCTATTTAAAGCACAGCTCCATATCTGTGTGCCGAAGTCACTATAGCCTAGAAAGGGGTCTTGGTACCCCGCAGCTACAGGTAAGTAACATCTGACTGCAACGTAGTAACCCGCTGCTGATCCTCCACAGAAAACATGTGTTCAATAACACCCGGTACAATTTTTGCCGATGTTGTTCTTGAAGAACACACAACTATCCGCCCGTGAATAGTTGCGACTGCAATATTGCAATCCTGCTATGTTCAGCCGTTTATACTCAGTGATGTGGTCGTTTCCAGGCAGTTGAGTCCCTGCTTTTTCCAATGTGTGTCGCACTTTTGAAATAGTGGTCTTGATGATATTGGCTTCAACATGCGAGACACATGGAATCGGTTCTGTTCCTGTTTGCAGGATGCCGTGTCTGTACGAAATCCTTCTTCTGCGAATGGAGCACAGCATCGCTGCAGGATGTCAGCTGCTTTGTTGAAGATGTCAGGTGCACCAGGTTCTTGAAGCATTGCCTTGACGCATGCAGCTGCGCAAAATGTCTCCAACATAGTTCTTTCTAACTCCCCTGAAGAACCCTATTCAATATGTCCTCCCCGCTTATTTCTATTCGTGCTCACACGATCTTGTAGTTCGTATTGGTCTTCTGCAGGGCTCCGATGATCCTCTCAAAGGGAAACATCCACCAGCCATGCATAGGTCCATATCTTAGAAGAAACTCGTGAAGGTGGAGACAGGAGTGGTGGTTAGGATGGAAAGAATGGCTTGGAAAAACATCTCGGATGCACTCCAGGTAGGCTTTCATATATATGAGGTACTGCTGAGTGTGGTGCGTCGACGTTACATGCGATGTTCCCCATCGGATTGCCATCGCCAGCAGCATTGTGCTATGAGCTAAACTTCTGCCTCTGTTTTCCATTTTCATCACCAGGTTTCGTATGATCGGTCCCCCAGAGTTTTGCGAGAGTCACCAGTAAGTCGAATTCAATTGCAGACCGCCATTGCTCTGCCTTGAGCTTACCGTGCTCTGCTTCCCCCAGGTTTTTTGGTGGTCTGCAGTGCCATGAAGGTCGTTCAATGCTGCGCAGTTCTGTTTGAATTTGATCGATCTCTACGTCTGTGAGGACTTTGCCAGATATGCCATTTTGGTTGTTTTTTCCCTTCTACTTGGGCCACGCACTGCTTTACTAATTCCTCCGTGATGAATGCATCGTCATCAACCTGCATCTGGTCTCCGTCGTTCATTGGAGCACAGTGCATGGGTTCACCCTATCAAGTTGTCAATGGGGATCATGACTATGAAATGGACAACGCACCAGCAAGGCTTCGGCTATCTGTATTTTTGTGCTGTGTTTACCGGCGCCCGACAACACTAGCCCTGCCTCTTGGATCAGGGCTTCTAGGACAGGCACCCGTAAGCGGGTCATTGCGGAGACAGTAGGGTTCGATCTCAAGAGTGTTCTTCCCCTATCTAATTCTGATGCATCCAAGGGTCTTTTATCTGGCTTCCTGATCGCCCTGATCGCCCTGCCAGCCTGTTTGTCGATGATAATCAAGTCCCTGAAATGATGTTGCACCAACCCAAGGAAGAGGTTGTGCATGCAGTCTACAATGACAAACCTCACTGGATCCCAGTAAGGTAGTCGTAGAAGCTCGGACCACCTCACTCCGTGTCGTTTAAATATTTTGTCACGTTCTGACTTTGTCTCTGCACTTTTCCATTCTTCTGCAGCTGCCCTATGTTCGCTGCACGTGCGTCGTCTCCATGTCTCACAGTAAAATTCGCAATCTCTGACTTTTTCTGCCAGCAAAGTCCACACATTTGATTTGCAGTGGGCCCCGCACATCCTGCGAGTTTGCGAGCGGCTGGTAAGTCGTTGATTGCCACTGTGATGACAGACCTTGAAAGTCTCCCTTCAGCATGTTGGAATGTCCTCGTAAATCTTGTCCCATCTTTCCATGATGGCACGAAAAAGTCGACGACAGGTCAAAGAAAATGATTTATTTCGTCGAGAGCTGGTTCTCTGGGTCCAGGTATAATGCCGACCAAGTACATGTTTTCTGGTTTGTATTGGAGACTGGGCGGCAGGTTCAGTAATCCCATCACAATTGACCCAACCGATTTTTTCTTGCCAGAAGTCTTATTTCTGTGAGGGTTAAACCAGTCCACTGAAAGACTTCATGCTAATCTGAGATCCTGTCTCTTCAGCCCATCCAAGAATGATTTTCCATCAGCGCCGAGGATCTCCTGCATCACAGTGCCGTCCTTGATATTCCACATGCGATACTTCTCGTTCATCATCGTTCCACGGTCCATAGCTTCCTCTATACTCGGCCGACTTAACATCCCGGCAAGGAATGCATTGAAGTCTTGAATGACATACAGGCGCACCAGCGTCCACATTTTTCCGCCTTTGCCCTTCCTACATTTGACCATCAACTGACCACATGGCTTGCTACCTCGGTACCTCTGATGGGTGCAGCGTTCGGGGTATGGTGATTTTTTTCTTGTAGGTACAGGTGGGTATGTGCAAGAACATCTTGTGCAGGTGGCAAATGTTTGAGTAACTGGGTCCAAGTCAAATTTTTTATGGACGGTACGGATATCGGAGGGAATGGTGGGACAGGTCGACGTTCTGAGTGTAGTCTCGAGGAGAAGATTCAAAAGGCCAAGGACTGCATTGCACCATGGATGAGTGACATGTCCGAAGACATTCAAGATCAAGGCAATGAGCATGGTAAGGAGTATGGCGGGATTGGCATTGTGGTATCTTTGTTTGAAGCAGGGTCCTATTTGTGATTTAGTAGTGTAGGCATTCCTACTAACAATTGTGTCTCACCTGTGTCGACAATTTTTGCACTATCCAGATCATTATTGGTTGCTCTATGAGTGATCACGTCCATGATGCTCTTCACCGCAAGCCTCATTTCCTCCAAAGTTCCAAGAATCGTGTGCCAAAACTCCTCATTACAAGCATTGCTACTGACTTGCATGTGTCTCACTTCTTCCTGCATAGTAGTCATTGTTTCATACTCTGCAGTAAGCATCCCCAGTACTTGTTGCCCATCAGCCAAGTGAAGCTGATTTACAGCATCAGTTACAGTTTGAAGACAAGCATGCATCTCAATGTCGAGGAGGAAAAGCTTGCGGTAATTATCTGATGCTTCTCCATGTATTTCCGCTGAATGCTCCCTTGCAGCTCTAAAGGTATCATTCAGCGTGCATCGACTTTCAGCTGTGATTCGCCCTTCTTCAAGCCTGCCCTCAGTTCTGTCTTCCAATGTCAATTTGAAGATGCTCCTGGCGAGGTCCTCGTCGTTCTATTCCTCCAAAAGTAAGCTCGATATGAGCGTCAAATCACGATATTTAACTCACCCCTATCTTCGGCCGTTGCTTTGCCATCGTTTATCTTGCGGGAAATCTTGTGCAACAATTTTGATAGTATGAGTGATGTAGTGGGTATTTGTAGTGAACGTCAACTCGATGAAATTCTTGTTCCTGTTGTCATCCAATGCTCCCCTTGTATTTTCATAATGTATTTTGTATTTGTAGTGAACGTAAACTCAATGAAACTCTTGTTCCTGTTGTTGTCCAATGCTCCTCCTTGTATTTTCATAATGTCCTAACTAACTAAGCGGCCCACTAGACCAAACATATAAAACGAGTGCCCCACTAAGTGAGCCACTTAGTGGGGCACTCATATGACACGCACACAAGTTTAGGGTCGTTGTCAGAGGCTAACTCTCAGACATATTCGTGTACATATTCGTAATTTTTGCGCTCTCTGTCCGCCCAACATAGCCACACTCTGTCCCTTCGCCCAATTTAATACATTGTTAAAATTTGTCACATATCTGATTGTATGGCATGTCCACCATTTATATCTGAATTTGTGTAGTCAACATATACCAATTATTTTCATTATCTGGTTACAAATATAACAATAAGGTAAATTGATACCAACAAATTTAGCATTTTTGTCCTTGCATATCCCTAATCTGATTATCAATCTGCAGTCAACACTAATTCTGGACATTTTTTGACTATGATCATGGATCTTAAGACAAACTATATTCTTTTAAATATTAACAATTTGTTCATCAATTTGCATGGGATCTGTTGCAGACTTCTATCTGGCTGTGTCTCAGGTGTGAAAGACTTCAAACTTCATTACATAATCAGTCTCATGTGACTTGGTGGCACATTATGACACACATGCAAAGCTTCATCATAACAAATATGCAAGACCAACACTATGGTATTTAACAAGTTAACATCAGACTGTGAGAATCTCAACAAGGTTTGAACACAGCTTGAGAGTACAACATTCAGGCAGTGCAGAGGCAGTGTACATAGCTTTGTAGCACAGGTTAGCATAGCCACAGAGCACAGCCACTAATGTTGATTTGAAAGATTCTGGAATATTCCATTAGACAACACTGGAGTTTGGTGGAATAGTCTGGAAAATTCTATGACATTCTTTGAAATTTTAATAGTAGATTAGTAATCAGTAGCATAGCCACTAGTAGAGTAGTATATAAGGGGCCCATTTTCCCCTCTAATAAAATGAGCTCCAAGCCAAGTACAGAGAGCCCATTTCCATATTATCTAAGCTTGAGTGTGAATAAGTGAGTGGAGAATAAGAAGAGTGTTGAGAGAGCTCTTTTTAAACTCTCACCTCCATGATACTAAGTGACATACTGAGTGAAATATTAAGTTATTTCATTCCACTTTTGACACTGTTTCCCATGACATACAGAAGCATATTTGAGGCCACCATTGAGCCATACTTTTGACACTAGCTGGTACAGTCACTAATATTAAGAACTTGGCCCACTTAAGTCTGTCCTGCGTCACACTCATCGCATAGTGCTTGAGCAGCAGAAAGTAGGTTTCGAAGCCACGTATTAGTTCAGGCTGATCCATGTTAGAGGCTTAGTTTGATCTCTAATTGGTTTGTGAAGATAGGGAGTATCATTATAGCTCTGAGAATCATCGCATAGTCATACATCTGTATTCATTCAAGTCATAGCACTGCATCGCGCCAGTTATTGATTCTGTTCCCTCTTTAGTCACTGTGTACTTCCTTTGAGAACTCAACACACTTTTCCCACGAACAACCACGTTATCGACCGTTGGTATTTGTCTGAACCGTTGACCGTGGTAGAATACTGAAAATCGGTGATTTTACTGTTTTCACATCCTAGTAAGACACCGCCTGTTCTGCAAACCTCCTGGCTGGTTTCGACCACTCTTCATCGTCACAATCTTGATCCCACTCCTTAGGCCATCTTACGGGAGGTTTGATTTCCTTGTCTGATTTACTCCACCACCCGTGGAACTCAAACATCATGTCTCGGCAGTGCTCCTGTCGGTCGTGCCAGAATTCCAACAACTCAGTGGCCTCTTGTCTGTTCATCTGAGATGGCTCCCAAAGTTTTCTTCCATCAGGAAGATACAGCGGTGTATGGTCCAGAAGGACAGGAAACCTGTCATCCCCTATCTTCAGGACATATGTCTTGTCTTTTCTGCTTTTTTTACCAGGGTATCGTCAGAGTCCACTTCCTTGTCTTTTCCATCCAACATCAGTTAGTGAAGTTTGATTGCTAAAATGTACTCCAAGAGTGCTCACCAAACTGTTTGGACATGTAAGACTTCCATTCTGGCACTATATCCTTCCAGTCGTGAGTGTCGGTAAAACACTCTCTGTTACCAATTTCTCCATTAAAGTTGTGGCTGTCGGTTGATGAGACTTGATATTGTCCAAAATCTGCCGAGTTCATGACTTACCTTAATACCATCAGTTTTCCTTCTTCCCCTTTCCAAGCTGACAGTATGAATAGCCGCATTCCTGCCTTTTTGAACATCTCGGCAGCAACATGTCGCAGAATGTCCTCACTCTTTCGTCTCGCTGTATCCGCTTGAACATCGGGAGGAACTCCCTGTTTGTTCCACTCTACGGCCTGTTCGGTAGCTTCCTCCACCTCCACCTCAGTAAGAGACTTCACCATTTCCCCGAGATACTTAGAGTAATGCTTCATCATATCCTTTTCCCCAGCCTTTACACCAGTTTCATCCTCAATCTTCTTCAGAAGCTCCTTCTTCCAGAGAGTACCAACCACCATCTGGTATGTCCACTTTCTTCCGAGATTGATAGGAGCTTTTGCATCCTTCTTTTCACCATGGTTCTGTAATCATTTATGCTAGACCTGCATGCCGAACAAATATGAATAATTCAATTCCCCAAGTCGATTGAATCAGGCATGCACTCACAGTCTTTCTTGACCTCAGCTTGGCAGCATCCATCTTGGGTGTCTTCAACCGAGCCTCCATAGTGGCGTCCTTCCAGACCTTGTTTCTGTCTTTACCCAAAGCATTGTCCCATTGCTCCAGGTGGGACTCCAGAACAGCCACCTCCTCCCTATTCAGAGGCAGGTGCTTCTGAACTTCTTCTTCCGACTCCAAGTTGTTCCCTGACATGAATGAAATGAATAGCAAGATGGAAGGGAAGGAGAAGTGTCTGAGAAGAGGTTTAATTTAAACCAAAGTTGTTTCTTTAGTAATGGGTATTTTAGGGCATAGATAACTAATATCCATTACGCTGAAAATGTCCTGTTGCACAATCTGATGAATTATTGGCACTTCTGATCTTCAAGACATTTACCAACCAATTTGACTCATTTCACTAGCCAGTCAACTTCGGAATTCAGGTATAGAATCACACAGATTTTTGATTTTCTTCATCTTGCAGAGAAATTCCTTAAGCATCCCATGGGTCGGGATCGGATATTAAGTTACAGAAATCATGTAAGCGCCACCATTCATTTATCTCAAAGTTATGCCAGGACATCCTCATCGTGATTTGATTATTGTTGTATGAGAATGAGAAGGAACTTGTGGTACTGCAAACAGATTTGGAGTAGATGGTTGTGGTTGCTGTTGCTGGTATGCTCCAAGGCGTCCATATCAAGAATGGTATCCAAAACAATGATGGCCTTATGAGAGTGAGAAGGAACTTGCATGACCCAGAATGGATCAGGAGGAGATGACTGTGGTTGCCCCTGTTCTCCTAGAGGCCCTGGGTATTCCTTAGCAATTGAATTGAATGAATGTCACTCAATCCATCCAATGACTCTCGAATTGATCATCCTGATGACCCCTCAGCAATTCAATTAACTATAATCTTGTCTTTCCAAATTAATGTAAACCTTATGCATTTCAGTCTCAATTTAGCACAAAATATTATCATAAGAGCTAAGCTAGGGAATGTCACCTTTCTGTCACCATACCATCACCATCATCTCACAGACTCTGACATGGGCAGATCCAAGGCTATAGAGGTCACACCTCCTGGGACCATCCACCTTGTGAAATGGAGCCAGAAAAAAACTAGTCGAGGCATCAAAGGTCGGTGGGTGTCAGCTGAGCCTACAAAGACGAGCAAATCAGTTCATTTATTGCCAACCAAGTCTCCCACCAAGCAGCCTTCTGGTGGGTTGATGCATAGATTCTCTGAAGACTTTGAGACATGCTATGGCAACCAGGGCGGCATCAATTCCATGACACTTCCAAAGAGCAAGGAAAGTCAAATATTTACCTACATGAACATAACACTCACATCTGGGACCTATAGACTCCAAATGACTATCTCCGCCAGTGGAAATTTAGGGTGGAGGATTATCTGGATATGCTCCTGGAGTGAGAGGTGCCACCTCCAAATTGGGTGTGCTGCTTGTGCGATGGGGATGGAACATACAAGTGCCATAACTGTTTTGCCGAGCCAATATTCTGTACAAAGTGCTGCCGGACACAACATGCAAGGCTCCCTTTCTACCGGATGAGTCAATGGAATGAAGATTTCTTTGATAGAACTACACTCACTAAGCTAGGTGTAGAGATCCATCTCGGTCATGGAGGACAGCCTTGCCCCAACCATAATTGGGAATGGGAGGATACAGATGACGAGGACCGGTATACTGCATCTTTAACTGCCGGAATGCTGGGTGTAGCGAAAGCAGCAGACGGACATGGTGATTGGCGATGCATAGAACCATATGCGACAGCAGAAGAGGATGTTTTTTTAGATTCAGAGCCTGCAGCTGCGTTCCCAGACTTGCCCGAGGTAAATGCAGCACAGATCGGCAGGACCACAATCACGATTGTTGACTCTTTGGGTGTTGACACATCATCTATTCAGTATTGTCAATACATGGGCGCCCAAACTCCAGACAAACAGCTGTTTCAAATTGGACTGTTTGCGGCATCATTCACCTGCCCGAAGACAGCATTTACTTTTGCTTTGTTAGACAATTTCATCTTGGACAATTTAGAGTGCAGTGTTAGTTATATGATCATTCACCTCTACAGTACGCATTTCTATGTCTTTTATGTGTCTAACCTTGCCATTTCACTTACGGTATCATTCCATACACTTTGCTACCTATTTACATGACTTCCTGATCTCCCTAGGACGTCCCTAGGTCGAGTTATTACTTACCCTTTGATTGTGGCTTGTCTGTTTACATTTGTTTACCATACGTCGCCCATATCCCAGAGTCCAGTGCTGCCTCTTTGGCAACTTACTCTGGACTCTAGGTACAGTACAACTTCACTATACCATTCAATAGATCGGCAACTTACTCTGGACTCTAGTCTGATCTCTTCTGGTCTCTCAGTAGCCTCTAGAAGCGGCCCACTTCACTCCCATCTTAACACCTAGGCCCAATCCTCCACGCACACCACCCACGTAGTACATGCCATCCGGTTCCTCATTGAAAGGTAAATTGACATGGCCACTGATCAATGTCAATGCACCAGTGGCGGCACCTTCATTTTCCGTCAGTAGTAAGTTGGGATGTGGGTTCTCTGCAAGCTGTACAGCAGACAGCACATTCCTATATACAGTCCAAACTGATGACCGAGTCACTGCGGGGCGCCCCATTGCATCATAACAATGCTCAATAAAGTCGCCAAGCATAGGTGGGACAAGGTCAAATACTGGGTTGGAAGCATCAATATAGACGTTGCGAATGTAGTCGATGCCCTTGTGATCTATAGAAGCCTAGTTGGCAATATAAGGGCATAGGACCATAAGACAAGCGCTACGTACATTTGGAGAGTATCCGCTGAGTCGTACCAACCTTCAATGACACCTTCGTCCAGCAAATTCTCGAAGCCAGGTGTGAACCTGCACCGGAGTTGTGACCAAGTGATTTCCGGCATTACGTTTTTCTTCGTGCGCATCCAACGATGTTGCAGAGTTCCTTGCAGGGTTGGGTCATAGCGCTGGCGAAGAAACGTCTGTGCGTTTGCAATGCCATAATTTTTGGTCCCTAAATCGGATTGAGTGATCAGCGGCATATCTAGCACTTGCGTCGTCAGTGAAGTATTTACAAATGGCATATCACTCACGGCCAAGTTCTGCGATTGTATCGAGATAGTAGTTGAGGATTAACTGTGGGTTTCTGTTAGAATGCCAAACTTGGATGGTCAACGGCAAAGAGATCGTTAACGCCAGCTGCCCAGAAGCGCTTTCATTTCAGTTTTCTGGCCTTACGTTGTCACACTAGTTCTGGTTCATACACAGCAAAGTAAGACATCATGACCAATCTATTATAGTCACGGTTGCGATGTCAGTCTTTGACAAACAGATCGACTTGACAAAATTACCTAGATACACTCATACTCTTTTCGTGAAAGAGCAGACTGATCATCTCTCGTGTTCCGGCGTGAGGGTACATCTTGCAAATTTCCGTCACAGCTTCGTGGATGTTTCTATAGTATGACCCTGCTGGCGCGACCGTTCAAGGCCCATGTCCACACAGATTTGACGAAACTTTGTGAGTCTAGGATAGTTATCAGTTCAGAACATGAGCAATTAAGTCAGCTAATCATAAATATTGAAATGTTTTTGTAAAGCCTGGACGATTTCTTTGTCGTTGAGCCGTGTCTTCCAATAGCGTAGTATATGAGGTGCAAGTTCATCTAAGGGGGCTAGGATGAAGATCAAAATCAGGGAGTGGTATTGAAGCAAATGCACCACACTTATGTGTGGGTTTATGCTGGTTGGGCATGATAAGGGGTGCAGGACGGTATGGTCCCACTTTACGATGCTGTTATATTTATTATCTCCATAAAGTCACAGTAAAGCCTCCGCTTCAACTTTCAACTTGTGAAGTACGTTTATAGGTGTGATACTTACCTTGTTTGGACTCCTTGTTCTGACTTGCGCACTGGTTAAGGTGGATATCACTCAACTTGCAAGGTATGTCCATAGGTACTGTAAAAGACTTACCTTGTTCTGACTTCAAATTGTGCAGTTAAGGTCCTTGCCGACTCCTCGGATCACATGCGCATTGCGCATCGCCTCTTTCATGCTGCACTTCCATGCCTTTCATTGGTGTTAGACCCTCTTTCAATCCTCCCATGCAGATCGCCCCATTGATGCCGCAAACAACCTCAGGCTTCACCACTCCGGCTTCACCACATGCTCACACTGAGGCTCTCACTTATTCTGAGTAACTGATGTCCAGTAGGTGTTCTCACTTGGCGCTCTAATGCTCTCATTTTGCTAACTAGGTATGGCCACAGAGGCTCTGACCGCTCTGGCGCTCTTACTCGTTCTGAGCAACTGACCATATTTAATCCTGCATTCCGTATTTAATCCTGCATTGAAATATATTGTGTCTCACCTTTATCGTGTCTGTCCTCATCTCACACCTTCAACATTCATGGCCTCCTATGAACTTGCGTCACAGTTCACTGAAGATGTGTTTGCCAAAGAAGATCTCATTTGTGAATGTTCTGCCTGTGCTGCAAAGATTTTGAAGGGAGATCTGTGTTTCTACATTGCGACAATCGTCATTGGCCAACGCGGGCGCTTTGTTTGCACAACTTGTCACCAGCACTATCAAGGCAAAGCAGCAACATCAATGAGGCCCACTGCTCAGCATCCGAACCCTCAAGTCAATGCTCAAGTTATCCGGCAAAATATCAATGCTGCATGGAGACCAGGTTTGATTGATTTCATACTCGCGTCCATTTTACGTTTACTGATGTGATCTCTCAGCGGTAGCTCAGCAGCCGCCACCACATGTAGTGGCTACTAGTGCTGGGCCAGATATAGCTGTTGTTAAGATGGGAGTGAAGTGGGCTGCTTCTAGAGGCTACTGAGAGACCAGAAGAGATCAGACTAGAGTCCAGAGTAAGTTGCCAAAGAGGCAGTAAGCACTGGACTCTGGGATATGGGCGACATATGGTAAACAAATGTAAACAGACAAGCCACAATCAAAGGGTAAGTAATAACTCGACCTAGGGACGTCCTAGGGAGATCAGGAAGTCATGTAAATAGGTAGCAAAGTGTATGGAATGATACCGTAAATGAAATGGCAAGGTTAGACACATAAAAGACATAGAAATGTGTACTGTAGAGGTGAATAATCATATAACTAACAGCTGTCCCTTCTAGCTGGGCTCAGCCTGGCTACTCAGTGAACCATGCACAATATGGTGCTGAACGAGAACACTGGGCTAAGGAAGTATATGCATTGACGGACCCGGACTCATCACACTTTCGCTGGATAACATCTTGCTGAAGATCCAAGCTTTTGCGACAGGCTTTCCATGGTGCCAGGACCAATTCATCATTCGAGATGGCGGATGGGTTGATTTATCAACCCATCCGCCACGTCAGCCTTATTTTTACTCCCAATGCATGCAGGCAACTCGCAAAGGCTTGCGCGCTATGACATTCAAGTCAAAACAATTTTTATTGTATGTCGTTGTGCCCACGGCTCAATGGGAGGACTATGAAACGTGGCTTGAAAAAGCTGAAGAGGTTTGTATTTTTCAATTATACGATGCTGGTACATACTTACCAAAAAATCTATACCCTTAGGAACGATTCAGCATGTGTTCACGATCCGAGCCACTCTTTCTACCTTCTGCAACAAGGAGCGTCCAATCAAGCGCGCTGGCTGTGGCTTCTGAGCCGCTCTTTCTACCTTCTATGACAAGGAGCATCCATTCCAGCATCCATTCGAGTGCGCTGGCTGTGGCTATGTATGAGAGAAAGTGTATAGAGTCGTACAGTGCTGAAAGAGGCTAATAATAGTACAGTTGGGTATGAGTGATTGTAGTTGACCCCAGTTACAAGAATGTGTGATGTGAATCATCGATGACAGGTAAACTAAGAGGACTCAGAAGAAGAGCTGACCTGATGTCATACCTGTGGTAAGTGTGAGTATACAGTTGAGAATGGAAAGAGCACACATATGATGAAGGAATCCATGTGAACTCTGCTGTGCAGGTGAGGCGTTGCAGAGGAGATGATGGAGGGTCTGATGATGGAAGGTTGAGTTCGACACATTTATTGAGAGGAGCAATGTAGTGAATGGTCATGAGTGAATCTGGCATAGCAAAAAAACCTTGATGTTGTTCAAAGTTCAAGCAATCTTGATTGGGCACTGTTATCTTCACCAGCACGTCTGATAGTTTTATCACAGCTTCACCCAGTGATGGGTTGTTCTCCACCTGAAGAAAGTGCCACTAATGCATCACCAGCTGTAGACAGTCTCCAAACATCTCATTTGACATGTGTTCCATAGCTTTCCATATAGAAGGTAATAAATTGCAGAACACAGCATTGATAGGTCCTCCCTCATCATCTTCTATGTCGAGATCCATATTGACCATTTGGCTAAGCATAGCTTTAATGATACGAGGGTAATCAAGCAAGCCTATCTTGATGTTGGTATACTGTGCCATGACATCGTGCAAGACCTGGGTGAAGTCAATATGGGACAATGGGATTCCACGACAAACGAAAGCAAAGTTATGGCTTTTGGGAGGTGGGGTTGGGATAATCTTAAGGAGTTCTTGCTTGAGCATGCAAATCAGTTCAATAAGGTATATGACCAAATAAGTCAGGCAATAAGGCATGAAACAGGGAATGATATGAACTCCAGTAAAGGTGTCGGTCGGTGCTATGATAGAGTAGAGCGTGTGATGTATCAAGCCATTTGTAGATAGATGCTGATAGGAGTCGGTGAGAATACTAGAGTGTGATGCAATGCAACACTGACTGAATCTGGGCTGTAGTCGTCCTGATTAAGCACAAACATAAAATCATTTAAATGCGACAGGGTTGTCAAATACATTGCTCCACAGCATATTGAGATGGTATCCAAAAGGGTTTTCTGGTGAAGTAAGAAATGAATACCCAAAGTCTGTGCAGCTGAGGTCGTCCTTGGGCCATTTGGTTGAGTCTGTAGAGTCAAATGACTCTTGTACAATACTGTCAAACTCTGACAAATCAAAGCCCTGGAGAATTTTAGACAACACATCTTCTGAATGCCTGAATAGCGAGTCTATCATCATCATCGTGGAGTTGATGGTGAGCTTGGAGCCTCGAACCACCAGTGCATTATTGGATGCATTCCATTGCACAAGTGATAGCGGTGCCCTAGAATACAAAAAAAGGGGTGATGATGCAGAACTATTCGAGCAGTAGCCATAATATATACCCAGTGCTATCAGTCAGATAGTAAAATAACACTTCATGGTATGCCCTGAAATATGACAGGCAACTAGTGAAGGAAAGGTCACAAGACACCTAAAAGGCATTAAATTGGGGAAGGCTGTATGTGAAATGCAGCAGGCTCTTTTTGTTTTGTATGAAGAGACTCGGAAGGGCCAACGATTATTTGGGGAGGGTGTTAGGATCTGTAAAGTTGTTCATAGATGCTTGGACTTATGTGATGCTGCAGTATTTCATTGTTGTCATCATAGATGGACAGTACATGATGGAGCACATGAACAAGTGATTCCTCGATAGAAAAAATTGATTGCATAGCTGTGGTATGTTGATTCGTAATGTTAATACTGTGGGTCGAGGATGCAGCTGTGACTGGCTGAGAAAGTGGTGGTGGTTCGATGCCTTTGAGGATGGGTGACAAAGAATGCATAGATGAGATAGAACTCTCAGAATTGAACGAGTGGGCGATTAGTGCCATTTCATGCCAATCCAGGTCATCAATGACATTGGTTAAGTTCAGTGACTGCTTGTCTGGAGCTTCATCTTCAACAGCTCCATCCTCACACATATCATCAAGCCACTCCATCTCTACTTATGCATCAAAGTGTTTGACTTCTATGAACTGGGCACTGGAATGCACTAGCGACCTGTCAGGGTGAGAAGTAGAGAACTCAGACTCGTCCTTGAAGTCAAATAATACATCAGACTCGGAGGGGTCATAACGGCTTTTTGGAGGTATATGTCACATATCGAGAGAATTTTGTGTTTGTGCTTCGTTAAGAGTGAGTTCTTAAAAAAATGTGGGGACAACCTTGAGAATCAGGGTCACTATCCAGACATTGAGGTGAGGGAGTTGTCTGTAGTGTTAATATGCATAGAAGTAACAATGTTTGATTCGGCCATTGAATGATTCGAGGTGTAGAGTCTGCCAGTCGAATTGGCCCCTGTGTCTGCATTCCAATCAACGTCAGCATCGAGCTGGAGAGGGCATAGAGGACTAGAGGAGTCAAAAGAGCGAAGACTTGCATTACCGGCAAACTCAGTCGCATTCTGGATCTTGGCCATGCCCTCCTCCATCCTGGCAATAAGGGTGCTCAGGGACTCATCAGGGCACTTCCTGATGGTGAAGAAGTCGTCCCAGGCATTGAAACGCGTAGCAGGGAGTCTTACACAGCCTAGTCTGCTATACTTGCGAGACAAGTGTGTTTGACCTGAGGGGTTTGCTGTTTGGTATTAGAATAATTAGTTATATGAAATGGAAGATAGTCCAGACATGGGAAACAAAGTCCAAAGGGATAATTACAAGTCTGATGGCAAAGTGTCGGGTTAGTATCAGGAATTAGTGAATTCAGGGAAAATGAATGTCAGATTACTGTCAGATGTCCAGATGGCTAAGAACCCCCCATTCAAAGGTCAAAAAGTCTGCAAGCACATTCTTCTAACTCAAGGAAAACTCCAATTGTAGAAAGAAATTACCAACAACCACAAGGAGATCAGATGGCTTAAGGATGCTGGCCAGTCATCACAGGTATTTCATCCACAAAGGGGTGACATTGAGCTTTATTACGATCACCACAGGGAAGACACTCTTTTTCCCAGTGTGTATCCCCAATATGCACCACTTTGTTGCATTTCATATCGACTTTGAACAGAAAACCCTGTGCTATGGTAGGCCATTTTGCTGACTTGCAAGACAAAAACTCATTTGAAGACAGGTAACTCTCTGAATCTCCCAAGCACACTTGGATTCTTTATTTCAAAGCTACAACAATGGCTTTCCCTACATTTTGATGGCCTGTTTCAAAATCAAGGAAATACCTTGCTCCATGGGACTCAAAGAGACTCATGCTCCTGTGGAATTTTTGTGATAAACACCATTACTCACAACACCTTTGGCAATCCCCTCAGTATATCCGAGCCTGCGTCCACATGAGCCAATTGGTTCAGGAAGATCACTCACAACCAGATCAATGTGGTGTCATAAAGTATCAATGTGCACCCGTCTCACCCGATAGTTGGTCTCTCTGCTTCAATATCATCAGACACATTACCTCTGGCTTAAAATGAAATGGAGGCACAGAAGAAGATACAGAGACAGGAGCTTATAAAATGATACAAGGAGAAAGCGATCTTATGAGCAGGAAACACTGCATGCCTTAAGGAAGAGAAGGAGCTCGAGCACTCACAGGAGCTTCAGAGGCAGCAGGAGCTCCAGCGCCAACAAAAGCTCCAAAGCCAACAGGAAAAACTTGAGCACCAACAGGAGCTCCAATGTTAAGAGCTCCAGAGGCAACACCTCAAACAGAACCCATCGAAGATAGCCTTGGGCAGTTGAATGCAAGATATTGTCACTAACAACAACATGAACATAGATATCAAACCAAGGGAAGTAATTCTTGATTCAAATGCACTGTCTCAGCAGGCCACTCTTCACATCTGATATGAGCACCTCTGTTAAATATTCCTCCTTTGGCACCCTCGATTCTTGGAACTTTGTCGCTCTCAATGAAATTCCTGCAATTCCTGCCTTTTCTACTGTGACATCTATTGCAGGGTTCAATAAGATGAGACCCCTTTCTGTCCAGAGCACAATTACCCACTTTATCCTAGACCAAATGAACTACCTCACAGAATACAATGATCAGAATCCACTTTCCTTGTCATTATAAAGTGATTCTCAAAATTGCCTCCTCTACATCGCTTGTTACCCTTCATATCACCTCTTACATGTCATCTCTCATGGTAGGTTAGTGGTATCTAAGAAGACTAAAATCAGACTGTGTCTCTGGAGAGCACAATATCCAGATGTCCCACTATGATTTTTTGCGATTCACTGTCTCTCCCGCAGAATTGACTGGCCTGTATTGCCAGCCTCCACCACCTCATTGGCCCACTATGCCTATGTCAGAAGGGGGTCCTCTGAGAGTAGCATCAGATATTGGAGTTTGAGTGGAGAGTACACTAGCAGGTGCAGTAGATAGTATTGTACCTGATGGGATGTCAGTTGTTGATGAATGCACCTAGGAGGGTGGTGGAGTGGAGATATGGAAAATAAAGGTGGGATCTGTAGTATGATAATGCTGCAGCTGTATTTTAGCTTCATGGGAGATTCTACAGGAACTGAGTGAGACTCTGCATTATCTTGTAAGAAGGTTATAGAGGCATGAGAAGAATGGGAAGTAGTGACTGTGATGTATCATCTGTGTGATCCAGTAGCAGGGATACTTAAGGGGGATCGAATAGTATGGGCCTGGTTCATGTGTGATAGCATGCACAACTACACCCACACTCCTCGTCCGGATTATGCCAGATATAATCCTGCTGACCTCAATGCCTGCAAATTGGCCAAGTACAATCAAGCAGATTTCATGGTGTATGGCACTCTATAGATGGCCCTCCCACTGCTATCAAATATTATTGTCACTCTTTAACCTAACCCAATGCCTTGTCCATACATGTAGCTCTTTGCTTCTCAAAGCTATCAGTTGTCAACATTTTGCTATCATTTTATATACTCTGATGCCTCTCTTTTACATGTCATTCCTTTCTGCAGATGTACATTTTTTGGAGCATTTCCAAATTTCATGAGCTTCATTGCATAAGTCACACCATTGCGTCAGATTTTATTCGATTTGGTATTGGCACATCTCTGTTTGTCAGACATGGTCAACTAGCACCTGAATACCAGCTTTCAGCAACACTTCTCGGGCCCAATTATTGACCTAATCATGCTGGACCTTCAGTATCACTCATGTGGGCCCATCTGTGAAGATTGATGCACTGCCATTGACCGTATGTTGACTTTTGGCAACACTATATCGGGCCCTGCCATATATACCAAGTTCGTCAACCCAGACTGTCGGTACCAATCAGCTAGGGCCTGTCCATGAGAATTGACGCCCTGTTGTTGACACCAGATTGGGCCCAATCGTCAATATCGATCTCGTCTCCCTGGACCTCAGGCATGCCTACTTGGGCCTGTCTGTGAATGTTAATATGAACCTGGACCTGTGGTATCATCCACTTGGGCCCATCGGTGAGGATTGATGCCCTGCCATTGATCCAAATGTCAACTTTTGGTAATGCCACATCAGGTCTAGCCATTGGTGCCAAGTTCTTTAACCCGGACCTTCTGCATCACCCGCTCCGGCCCGTTGGTAAGAATGGAGGCCCTGCCATTGATCTGATGGCCCACCTTCAGCAACACTTCTCAGGCCCAACCATTGACATTGACCTCATCATTCCATACCTTCAGTGTAGCTCATGTGGGCCCATCCATGAGAATCAACACACTGTTATTGACCCAATCATCAACTTTCAGCAACATCGCATCGGGCCCAACCATCAATACCGACTTCATTACCCTGGACCTTGGGTATCATCTACTTGGGCCCATCCGTGAATATCAACACCCTCTTGGTGGACTAATCAGGCCCAACCATTTCATAATCACACTGTCACTTGTCACTTATGGGCCCAGTCATCAATGCTGAGACATCATGGGCCCACCTGTGTCTATCAGCCACCATTGGATCTGGGCCCAACTCGGATGGACCATCTCACTCGGAAGAATCTCAACTTCGGATGTCCATATAATACGGAAGAAAGTTACTGAATAGGCTCATGATTCTTGATCGTGCTGAGGTGGCAAGGAATGTAAATGTTAAGTTTTGCTATTTGGCTGCTCTGACTTTGTTTAGACAGGGCACTTTACTTTAGACAATACCAGCAATAACAATACTTGCATGGAAGAGCTGTCATCTTTACTGGGTGCATGTGATGTAACTTTTCATCCAGTCGCTCACCAAATCCCATGTTTCCTGCATATCATCAACATATGCATGCAACATATCCTTCACAACTACCCAACAGCTGAGTTTACGCATGTGGGCAACAGTTGGGTGGTAGATGGCGCAACCATCCAGAAGGCAGAGTATGTCGCAGCCCTAAGAGCCAAAACTCTCGACCAGGCCAGAGATATTGTGTGCACAATCTGTAAGTCAAACAAATGATGCAAGGGGTTTCAGGATATGATTGTTAGGGGGAACAAAAGAAATTGGTATAAGGACAACAAAGGCAATCCTAAGCCACTTTTGGTTGTCGAACTTCTGCTGGATGAAGCCACATGATGTGATTCAGCCTACATTATGCTGAACAGTTTACGAACCCTGCACAAGGTAAAGCTCCCCCAACTAACCATCTCATCATGGACTAATATTCACCCAGCCTCTCGATAGGTTCCTCCAGCAATCCCTGCCAGCAAAAAAGCTGACTCCAATGCAATGGCATTTCCTGGAGGACCTCGAAGTAATTTTAGAAGTCAGTATTGCTGTGTTCAAGACTTGTGATGCATTTTACCATTTTATATTAGGTGCTGCACACTGCTCAGCAAGTTATGTCAAGCGAAAAGACTCCTGTACTGAGTCTTGTGGTTCCAGCCTTCGAAGAGTTAATCGAGCAGTGGAAGGTGATTGCAACATTCATTCCGCACTGTGCACCCCTTATCAAAATAGGCTTGACATGGGCTGACAAGTACGCATCAGGAAACCTACATTTCTGCTGATGTTCCTGTCCCCTACTGAACTGTCTGATATCAGACCTACAGGTAGTGCAGTCATGCAGCAATTGCTGAATTCAGCACCATGCCTAAAATCAGTGGTAAACAGCCCTACAGACACTCAGAGTGTCATATCCCGCATTCCGGACCCGGACCTATCACACACATCATTTCTGGATGTCTGGATCTGGCTGACTTCTATCTAGCGTCCCTTATCCCTCGTTCCCGAACGTCCGCCGGAATTCCCGCGCATCGGACATTGGACTCCGGACCTGTCCGACAACCTTCGGACATCGTCCAACAGCCCTCGGAAGTTAGGGGCATGTACTCAGGTAAGGGGCGCAGCGCACAAGCTGAAGCCAAGCCCTTCGGATCCAACCCTTGAGCACATTCTTAACACAGAGGTACTGTTTGTGTGCAATTCAGGATGTCAGTTTCTAAGAGATGCAGTACATCAGATATGTAGTTTAGTTTGTACAAAAGCCTCACAGCACATCACATAACATCAGGACATTATGATATTCAAAAACATCAAAATACAAAAATCATATTCAAAGTAACTACTACATTGGTATCTACACTACTAACTAAAAGAAAGAAAGAGAGACTCACTAAAATAGACAAAAATGCGAAAATATCAAGGTCAAAAAGAGGTCAGGGAAAGAAGAGACTTACTGAAAAGACCAAAAATGCGAAAACATATAGCCTGGAAATAAGCAGGGAGTCAGTCTTCAAGGGAGAGGAGAGGAGGGAAGGGAAGAGACTCACCAAAAGGACCAAAAATGCGAAAATATATAAGCTAGAGGTGAGCAGAGAGTTAGTCTTCAGAGAAGAGGAGAGGAGAGACTCACCAATGGACCAAAAATGCGAAAATATATAAGCTAGAGGTGAGCAGGAGTCAGTCTTCAGAGAAGAGGAGGAGAGGAGAGAAGAGACTCACCAAAAAGACCAAAAATGTGAAAATATATAGCCTGGAAATGAGCAGGGAGTTAGTCTTCAGAGGAGAGGAGAGGATTAGATTGGAAACTTACTATTGCACCAATCCCAAAGCCCCATCCACACCAACACATCCAACTTGAATATCCAGGAGCCTAACCTAAGGGCAAGGGAGGAAAAAGAAAAGGATTGAAAAGGAAGAAAGAGAAGAGGGCAAGGAGACTTGAACAATGTCAAAAGACTTGAATTGTTGGACACATTTTTGATTATATAAGCTTTCCCACCTAAACTTCAACCAACATCACATGACTGCTTACATCATCAAAAATGCGAAATTTCACTAAGTCCCTGCCACACTATGGTACTAGACATTAACATTAGTATAGTAGTGTAGTATACATTGAACATAATAAAATATCATAGAGTTTATTTAATATATATATATCTCTTATGTGACTACTCAGGAATCAGTTAGTAGTAAATTATTGTTGGATAATAGATAAACATCCGACATATTAAATGTTGAGCTCATTGTAGTGTACAGTGAGCAGGCATTTCCTAATTAGGCAATAGGGCGCTAGTGCAGACATCTGCACTTGCGCCAGGTACAGAAAAATTGTATACACTACAAAATTATATATCTGTACTTCTGATAATCTAGAGACTAGTAAAGCTGATATTACTGAATGACTGCATAATTTTCTTTTAAAAGTCTGACATGCCTGAATACTCTGTGATTTTTTTGGTCTGATAATCTGATGTTGCTGAATGACTGCATAACTTTCTTATGAAAGTCTGACATATCTGAACACTCTGTGATTTTTTTGGTCTGATAATCTGATGTATCTGTACAACTGATATGTGCTGATTGTTACTGATTGTTACTGATATCAGACAGTTGTCTGATATCAGTTGTGCAGGTAAATCAGGACATTCAGCAGAATTGTAGGTTTCCTGATGCGATGAGCAAATGGGCGCCACAAATGCATATGCAGTCTCAATGTGTCAGTACGGCAATCTTTTAATAATGTTTGATATCTCACATGATTTTATAGTCATCGATCCTGCAATTCGGATGTTGTGGGTTCAAAATCATTGGGATGAAGCCCAAAGTAATGCCATCAAGATGTTCATTCTTGATTTGGTGCGTCTAACTCACCAATACCACTGTTTAAAGTCGAACTGATCATTTGAGATTTCCCAGATGCATGCCAAGAGAGCATGGTTGAAACTCACTGAATCTGTCCAGCCTCAACAGCAGCAGCCACGCTCACTAGGCTTGCACCACCACTATGGACTCCCTGATGTGCGCACGCTACTGAGTGTTCATGAGGGTGCCCAAATGGTTGATCAGGAATTCAGGGCATACAACGTGGCTACTCTCAGCAGCAAGAGGATGAATATCAACTTTGGTTCTTTAAGTTCACCACCACAGCAACAGAGTGTGTACTGGGCTTCATGACCATGGCCCTCTAAAAAATAGTCTCATCAAGGAAAAATTAATGTTCCAGGAGCCAAACAAGAAGTGGGTTATTTTATAAGAACACCATGAGTGTAGAAGATCCATTGTATTCTTACGTTATCAGATGACTTTGTCCTAACTGTGGCTCATACCTTCTTAGATGTTTCAGCAGCACTTGCGCATGACAAAAGAAATGCAAAAACACACTGCCAACCCTGGGCTTGCTGCCAGTGGGAGCACTGCAGAGACTACTGCCCTTGCAACTATAACCAGCAGCACATCAACTCAGAATACGCAGGATGACTAAGTACAAGGTCTCAATTTTCTTTTGAGTTTCTTTTGTACTCTATCATTATATTCTATTTGCGCTACCCTTAGTACTAGTATTATCCTCTACATGCAATACCTTACTCCTCTGCATGCTATGAATTATAAGACTTGTTCATAATAATATTGCTGTTGACCATAGCATACTGCTGTCAGTTCAGTTGCCTTGCATTCGAGAATCTTATATATGTCTCGTGTAGCCTCATGGAGCTTATTTTTCAATATAGGCTCAACAAGGAATTGGTCAAAACATGTAGCCACATCTCTCAGCCCTCACCAGCAACTTGTGGATTCTGACTGGGGTTGAATCTTTGCCCACTCCTTTGTCTCAGCCTATCTGCAGTCTATGGCTCCTTAACATAAAATTTTGAAGACTCATAAGAAGGACCTTTGATATCCTGATTCCATGTCTAAGTCACTGCAGGCATTTGTCCATTTTCCTCCACCAAATATCCAAAAAACATTGATTGAGAAGATAGAAAATTCTCATTTTCCTGTCAAAACATTGAAAAAAAAGTAATTCATGTTTCAATGATGTTCTGTGTGTGGGACATAATGCAAAAATTGGTCATGTTCCTTGAAGGATAATGTTGTATTTCCCATCTATTGTCTTTGAAAAAACACAAAGAAGAAAATCAACATTATTTAAGCTGTTATTTCAAAGACAATAGATGGGAAATACAGCATTATCCTTCAAGAACATAACCAATTTTTGCATCATGTCTCACACACAGAACATCATTGAACATGAATTACTTTTTTCAATGTTTCGACAGGAAAAAATGAGAATTTTCTATCTTCTCAATCAATGTTTTTTGGATATTTGGTGGAGGAAAATGGAATAAATGCCTGCAGTGAGTGGGTCTGCCAAACACAACTTTATATTATAGAATGAAATACATCTCCATGGGAAGAATGCTACATATAATTCAATGCAACTGAGTAACCGTCATGTATGTCTTCATATATTCATCTCAGTGTATTATAGAAGTACAGGGTGAGAAAGATCACTAAGAACAATGGCCTCCAACTTGATACCACAATTCAGTATCAGTTGCCAATGGTTTTGGCTTTTATAACTAAGAAGGTATGATACATTTTACATTTTACATGCATATATGTGCTAATATCTACTAGGCCATATGACAAATACTATAACTTGCCAGTTTGAGCACAGTTTGCCTGTTAAGGAACTTTTTCAACAATATCTGCAAAACTATTCTGACTACAAGAGATGGAAGGGCATGACAAACCCTTGAAATCAAACTAAAGATGGTCTTTATCACCTTACATCCTGTACTTAATGTTAGGATCATGGAGAAGGCAGTGATGGGTCACACTAAAAACCTATGTCCCATCGACTTTGGTGAGTTACAAGAGAAGTTGGCAAAAGGCTGAACAATCAGATCATTTCAATGCTGGGTTGATGATTATCTGAGTGAATTGATATCAGATTACCATTTAGCTTACTTCCAGGACACATATACCTCTAGTCAGAAACGTACCAACCTGAGGAGGAGGACACCATCATGGCATAGCCCATTATCAACATGTTCCATTCCAAGTTGGTGGAATCTGATCTTGGTGACTTGTCGAAAGCTTTCCACCATGAACTGATCTGAAGATGTAAGTAGACATGGTGTTTTATTCGCATCTCAGACCATTTACTGAGAATGTATTTTCATTCAGACCCCATATTGGCAGGCCCAAGATATGAACATGAACCAAATGAGGAAGAACTTTGTGCGACTTCTCCAGTACCTGAGCTGACCATGAAGGAAATCCAGGCCAACTGGAAGCCAGTGTTCAGGAAAAAGTGTGCCTGACCCCAAGATGACTTGGACCTGGGAGGTAGCTTGAGTTCATGCGGATTAACTTGGGCCTCAGGAGATCTAATCCTTAGGCGACTGGATGTAAGCACTTAACTTTGACTTTTGACCTCTGGCAGCTGTCATGCTTGGACTGCAACCTGTACTCTTTACGATCTGATGCTCTGGACTCCTGTATTGTTCTTGCCCAATTAGTATTTACTAGTCATGACATCTACTGCAGCCTCAAGATACAATGGAAGACCAAAAGTCAGTGTTTAGCTCGACCTATGACTCAGATTTTAGTGTCTCATCTGTTCAGTATTTTCAACATAGAAACAATATTTTCAGCTCTTGAATACTGAATTTTTGTTGCTGCCCAAAGTACTATGAAAGACTAGAACATCAGTGTTTGAATGTGTCTGTAATACTGCTCAACTCATTAGGTTTCAGTTGCTTCCTTTGTCAATTAGTACCCTTCTGATTTCTCAATATCTTGTTCAATCTGATCAGTCTTTTCAACACTGGAAATTTCAACTTGAATATGATGTACACCATGATATGGTGAAATCACACCAAGCTTGTAGGAAGATTTGTAGAGAGGCATTCTATGAGCAGAAGAAAACATGTGTTCTTCTGATCAGTTCAATTCAAACAGTCAGACTCCTGACCAACTTGATTTAATCAAACAACATTCTCCCTCTCCTCCATAGTATTTTATGTTCATCCAACTCAAAGATTACCTGAAAGACATGTGTTGTCAGCCTAGACATCCTTTTCAAGGGATAAAAGTGATAAAGCCTTGCCGAATCTATGAACAAGTAAATTTATGTAGTCATATTAACAATAACATCAGGGAAACTCTCTTATGCAAACTTAGATCTGACTTTGATCATTATTGATAATTCTGCATAATTATAGTGTTTAGTAGATTATTCTTGTGTGATAGTAACCAAATGGTTGTTCAGTGTCTGCATGAGTAGAAGCACAGATGCTGAATGTTGTTGTGACAACATAGTGCGATGATGAATAACAGCTGCAAATACTGCATCATCCACAGCACACATCCAGAATCAACCTATCATGAATTGTATGGTAATGATTCTATAAATTGGAAGATTTGTGTATCTAAATGGCTGGTAGAAATAGTGGACTAATAGAGGTCAACTCCTCTATCAGAGCATTTTCTGATACAACCCTGATGTCAGGACACAGTAGGTCCAAGTACCACATGTTCAACACCAATACTTTAATCCTTCCTATTATAATAAGCCAGTAGGATTGGTTCTGGCATTGTCCTCAATAATTTCAACTAGTGCTTTTTTTTATCTCCTTCTTTAACATTTAGTATTACATTAACTTTA